>NC_049205.1:57470779-57660779 GCF_013347855.1 Anguilla anguilla
ACTGGCACAGCGAAGTGCCAAGCGGATTTTTGTGAGAATGTGTGCGAGACGGTAGGAAAGCAGATCGTTTTGAGTGACGTGAAGGGAGAGAGGACTGTGGTGACGTGTTCTGAATGTGAAATAAGGAAGTGACGTGGGGGGGCAACTGCTGTTTCTTTTCCTCATGTAGAATAGTCAGTCATTTGTGCATGGGAAATGGAACGGATAGTTTTTAATGGATTCATCTGAAATTAACAGTTTGATGAAAGTTTTTTGATTCCCGTCCAGAATGCATTATTTCATTGCCTGATAAATTTGACTTGGAGGTCACTTTCCCAGGGTAGAATTCCCAAAGCATTGCACTTTATTTTCTAGATACAGGGCGTGGGAGACCTGCCAGCATTTTGTTAAAAATTTTTTTTTTTTTTTTTAACCCAAATTACTGGCAAACAAATGTTAATGTTAAGTGATTGTTGAGGTCAAACTTAAGCGTGTGAGCTGTTTTAAAAATAACTTAAGAATGTTCCGGAATGGGGATGACAGGGATTCTGAGGATAGTCATTTTGTATTGAGCTGTTGTAGAATGTAAACTGTTATGTAATAATTATGGTAGGAAATTTTTTGAGGAAATTGAAGCAAGTCTAACATGAATCCATGAAGCATTTAGAGAAGGAAAATCCAGAGTATGGTATTATATGTTGAAGGTCATAATGCAGAATTTCTGTATTGCTATTTGCCTGTGTTTACATTCGCACAGGCTAGGAATAAGCCAGTTAAACAGTTTCTTTTATGTTCTCACGATTAAAAAAATAAATGAATAAAAAAAGGGTATTTATATTGTTGGAATTGGGCCTACGATGAAAAATTGGACAGAAAGCATAGAATTTTGCTTGGAAAAAATCTTTTGCTACCTGAACTGTGAAATCAAGTAACCTAAATTCAATTCCTCATTTCTTTTTACTGCCTCTTAGTAATTATGCTATTCTGTAAATGTTTATGATATCATACTCCTGAGTGATATTAATGTGCACAGCTGTATTATTATATAAATTGTAGCTTTTTATTTCTTACTTTTGATATTGTACTCCATACTTTTATGTACTTATTACCTTCGTAAATGATCCCAAGACACCACCCCCAAGCTGGCGAAGTTTTGAGTTCAAATCCATGTAATACTTCTCTTTGCCAGCAGGTTGTGCTGTAGTTACTGAAAATGAACTGAACACGTTCGTTTGCGCGGTATTCCCGTGCTGGGGGAAAATGCTTTCTGCATGAGACTTAAGCGCAGCTGGACCAAGGAATTCACGTCACATTTCAGTGTATGAGGGGCTGGGAGAGGCATGCGCTCTTACGGGGATGTAATCAGTGTTTTAGATATGAAGAACAGCCATGCATGTCACGGAAAAGCTAGTTGAATAGCTTTTAAAAAAACTTTTTTTTTTTTTTTTTTTTTTTTTGAGATTTCAAATGATTTTGTTCTGAATTGCGGCTTAGGACTTAAAAAAAAAAAAAAAAAAAATGCTGCCAATGGAATCAGGGGGAAGTGTGCCAGCCATGCCCAGGCCACCGTTAACCGCAGTCAAAAGGTCAGAAGGGCTCCCCCCCCCCCACCCCACCCCACCCCACATGACAGTCTTCCCACCAACATTCTCCCACGTTTTCGGCTCGGAATGGCAGTGCCATCCAGTCGGGGGGGGGGGGGGGGGGGGGTTTGGGGCTGGGCGGTCTGAAGTGGCAAACATCCGAAGGTGTCGGTGATCGAGGGCCAGTGGCGCACTGTCAGGGCACAACACCCCCAACCCCCCCCCCCCCCCCCCCCCCTTCCAGCCACGTGGACTTACTTTCGCCGCTCGTTTCACCTGTCGCCGTGGGAGACGGATGTCGGTGTAGCACTGTGCTTGGAGGGGCCACGGAAACCCCGATGCTGGAGCCCCCCCCCCCCCCCGCCTCCTCCTCCTCTCCCGACCCTGTGACGCTGTGGATGGAGCCCTGTGATTTATGCATTCATAAATAAAAACAATAACTGCAATGGTGATAACAATAAATATGGATATTGAAGCTACACTGTTTGAGGTCCAATAAGACTTTTCTTATGTATTTGTAGCAGTTTATACATATCTTTTTTTTCTTCCTTCAATAAACACTGACTCATCCCAACCTGTCTGTCCGTCTGTCTGTCTGTCTGTGATGAACAAATGTTTGTACGGGGGCAAATCCTTTCATTTGGGGTTCCATTGTGCATTGTGTCTCCGGATTTGGCTGCTGACTCAGCTGTTCTGTCACAGTGTATGAAAATGTGCCCCAGTGATATTTATTCCTCCCTGATTTACAGAAATTTTAACATCAGATGAACTCATAGGAAATTATGTTTTTCTTTTCCACCAACTTCATCTGTATGTAATTGTTGCGAGCATCCATCATTTTAACGTGAAATCTTTTTCACATTGCTACCAAGTTTGGAATGAATTTTAGGCATTTTGGCCTTTACTCATGATTCTATTCAGAATGGGTAGATAAGAGCACACCTTTGAGGATATGTCTCACCTTCCAGAGGTTGGGCACACACCTCTGCATTGGCCAGTAAACCTGAACCAAAATTCACCCTGAGAGTCGACAGCTGGACAATGCTGGGTTCTCTTTTTGTGGAAAATGCAGGGCGTTGTGTGTGTGTGTGTGTGTGTGGGACTGTTTTTTGTGTTAGTGTGGACTGTGTGTTGGAGTGTGTGTGTGAGAGAGGGTGTGTGTGTGTGTGTGTGGGAGTGTTTGTTGTGTGTGTGTGTGTGTGTGAGAGAGAGAGAGGGTGTGTGTGTGTGGGAGTGTGTGTGTGTGTGTGTGTGTGTGAGAGAGGGTGTGTGTGTGTGATTGTTGTGTGTGGAGTGTGTGTGTGGGAGTGTGGAGTGTGTGTGTGTGTGTGGAAGTGTTTGTTGTGTTGTGCATGTGTGTGTTGAGTGTGGGGGGGGGGGGGGGGTAGGATGAGGCATAGGAAGGGCGGGGGGCTGAAGTGGTGTACTTCGTTAACTGCAACTTAATTACCCCACTGAAAGGACTCCCAACAATATCTGCCCCTGGGGGGGCTTCTTTTCACCAGAGAATGGGAGGGGTTGGGGGGTTGGGGGGTTGGGGGTTGGGGGGGGGGGGGTGACCTAGGCCCCAGGGGGAAGACCAGAGAGACCTGCAAATAAACGCTGGTTTCCGTGGCGACGCCTCGCTTTGGGAGCGCTCCAGTCCGAAGGCAACCGGACTGGGCTGCGGGCAACCGTGAGGATGAGGATGAGGACGAGGCTGAGGATGAGGCTGAGGATGAGGACGAGGCTGAGGCTTAGGCCAGTGGCGTCACCAGGGTTGGTGACATGCGGTGCGGGTGACCGTTGGTGTCACCCAATATTGTCGACGGGGGACGGGGGATGCTGTTGGAAGTTCTCGACCGGGGGAGGGGGGGGTCGGGGGGGGGGGGGGGGGGGGGGGGCAAGGAATTGCGTGTTATGCATTCAAACGACAAAACGCTTCTCGTCACATCAATACCGCTAATTAAATCAACCAGCAGTAAACTGCATTGGAGAAATAGCTGTCTCAACGCATCGCTACACAAAACACTGCACAAAAAAATTTTTGCCAGTCATTTTGGTGACACCCCCCCCTGTGATGGTGTCACCCTGTGCTGTGCACACCCCCCGCGCCCCCCTTAGTGACGCCTCTGGCTGAGGCCCGGGCATCGGAGCACCCAGCGAAAGGAGACCAGGAGACTATTGTCTACTCTGCAGCAGTAGCAGGAGGAACAGCGGCACGGAGTGAAGTGCTCCAATCACAGGGTGCTTGTTGGGCGCAAAAAACCCTTGACCTCGGGCCCCGATGGTTGTTCCGGGACCCCGGGGAGGTGCGTAGCCATGGCAACTGGGTTCCCCAGGCGTGCGTGCCGGCCCCGTCCAAACTGCTCAAACAGGTGTCGGGCTCTCCCCTCCGGACTCTGTGAGCGAATGGGCGCGGTGCAGCTGTCTGGACCTCTGTCCGTTTAAAAAAATCAGCCCTTATCAAAAAACCGGAGGCATTCCAGAGCCTGTTCAAATATGTCATCTAAAGTCCAACTTTTTGTTTTTTGGGGTCTTTTTTTTTTTTTACTTCAGTGATTTTCTTTTTTTAGATAATACTTGACGTCTGCAAAGAGATGTACAGGGAAAGAAATTAATGCACAAAATAAATGTATTGTTACACATTGCGGTGCTTTTGCATATGCACACTGTGAATGTACTGGTGTACTGTGTACTGTTTTGGCTCTGTACTCCAACACATTAGATGTGAAAAAAACAATGAATATGAGGTTAAAGTGCAGACTGACAGCTTTAATTTGAGGGTATTTATAACCACATTGGGTGATTCATGTGGGAATTACAGCCCTTTTTATACGTACATATACTTTATATATATTTATATATGTCCTCCCCTTGGTTGTTGGTTCCCACGATCTGCATAGAACGCAGCGGGGCGGTTCGTCACTTGAGAAGCTGGGTGGTGGTAAGGACCGCACTTGATCCTGACCCACCCTCCCTCGTCCCCCCCACCCTGTCCCCCCCACAATGGCCGGTCACTTCGCCCTCCTCCAACTCTGCCCCGAAAACCCTGTAACCTTCTCCAGCCCCGGGAGCCTGGGAACCCATGGCAAGCCTGGGCCAGGGTCGACCGCAGGGGAACATAGACAAGGCCTCTAGTGTGATTTTACCTGGAACAGTGGGTTTCAGAGGCGAGCGTGTGATTTCACAGTAATACCAAGGGAAGTAGGTATAGCTGTGTACCCATAAACTCTCTTATTTCACAGCTCTTGTCAAAAAAATTTTTTATTTTATTTTATTTTTTAATCAGGGGAAACTTGCAGGAGGGGTTTGATGTAATTATTCCCCTCAATCTTTATCCATAATAATCACAATCCTTAACTGTCATTCTTTTTGTCTTTCGCGAAGCCACACGCAAAAGTCAAAGAATGACTGTTATTTAAGGATTATGATTATTTTGGACAAAGCATATGAAATGCAAGAAGGTGCAGCCTTGAGTACACCCTGTGTACGCCAAGACAATTCTCAGTCTTGGACTTCAAGATTATTACAGAAGAGACTATAGTCAACAGTGTGGTTTGTTGATCAGTTTACTTTTTATCCTTTGTTATTCAGGAAAGAGCCACATTTAGACTTCTTTTTAAGGGGGACGAGGCCAATCCCCTGATGAATAGAATTAATAGAACTTTTTCCATTTCCAATTTATTCATTTTTCCCCATCTGAATGCATTTAATATCCTTTGAATCAAAATTCTGATGGTTTGAATCCTGAGTGTAAGGCTACTATTTTGAACTTGAAAAAAGCAGCACTGATGAGATATTAAATGTTGAAAGGCCAACCACTATATCCTCTAAGAATTCTCTTTGTAATGTCAACATCTCATACACATCTGTAACGATCTAAGGCTAGTAACGCATTTACTTTTGAAAACGTGCGAAACTGAAAAGCGCTGGCTAGTGGCTACAAAGGCTCGAAAATGTGACAATCAGACAGACAAAGGTGAAAAGAGCAGGGAGAAAGGATGGCGCCACCACGTGACCTTTTGAGGTCAGAGGTCAGAATACGGGTGACCCGCACTACTGACGATGGCTTCTGGGAGGAAAACGCGCGAGCAATGTGCCAGCGCTGAGCTAATGCGCTCGAAACACGCGGAGAAAAACAGCAGCAGGTAGGGAACGGAAAATACTGCGGGGTTGCTGGCTGGTGTGAAAAGGCCTCTAAATGTTAACAGTCTGCACCTGTTCTGAGGCAGCGCTGTTTTTTTTTCCACGACAAGTGGACGGATATAACCGGTCCTCTCCACAGCAGCATAGTGGCGCGGTTTGGGTAACAAGTGCACGCATAGCGCTCATACGCAGTGTGTCAGCGAGCGGCAGGGGCGCGATATTTTTACACACCCCCGCTACACACTGTGGAAAATATTCCGCAAATCTGAGTCGCCGCAAGGCTGCTCGGAGGTCGTCCACAAAAATATCCCCGCAGGCAAGATAGCGGTGGCTGGATCGTATAAAAATAGTCACACTTTGTTTTTGACGCTGCTAAAAATGGTAGCAGGGATTGTATTACTGTGCCGCTACGCAATTGAGTAGTATTATAAACGTTATACTGTATTTATAGATCCAAATGTTTGTATTAATATCCATGCAGTAATGATTCCACTGTAGTTGATTATTTTTATTCCTGTACACTCATGGTGTGATAATGCTTCCATGGGAGCAGGTGGTTGAATGATTATGTAGTGATATGATATTAGCTATTCACGTATAAATGTATTTGCACTGCCGGATTTTAACAAACTTTGACACACAGATTACAAATTATAAATAACTATTTTCTGGTACTGCCTGTAGGTTTTGTACCAATGGGACTGGTTTGATTATGGTCCCAGAATCCTAGTCTAGTCAAATTTATGGACAAGTGGGATATTTATGGTCAAGTGGGATAGTAAAAACGCTGATTAGTTTTCCTTTTTATCTGGAAAGTGTAAGAAATCAGATTTCAAGATTATGACAAAGGTTTGGTATTTTTATGTGTATTTTTGTATATGCGTATATTTATATAATTCTTTATTTGTACAACTGTTTCTTAAGTGGGCAGTATACTCCAAAGGGTGTACAAACTTTTAGATAAAGAACCGCATGTTACGAACGTCATCGACCACCGTCATCAGTGTACTCAGTAGCAGTGGTGTCCAATCATATGCCGACAGTATTCAGATTTTCATTCCAACCAATCGCTACACCTGCTGGTTTCACTGATGAACACACCTTCAACCTTCGGAGCGGAGGGAATTAATGAGCAAAATCAGCAGGTGAAGTGATTTGTTGCCATGAGAAAACTACATTTTTGGCCCTCCTTGGCACATGATTGGGCACCGCTGCTCAATTCAAACTCTAATGTTCTTCGTTTTACTTCATTCCACGCCACTGAGGGGCGCATTAACTTGTCGCAGAGATTTTTGCGAGTTTCTCTTGCAGACCTCAGGACCATTGGCACTCAGTTTCGTGTAAATTTTGTGCCAGTCTTTCTAGCACATTTCGTTGTCTTTAAAATCTCTGCGTGGCCGATCGTGAAGTTGGCGATGTCCTTGCAACTTGTGTTCAGCAACTCGTGTTCATCTAAATTTATTTTCTGTCATGATGACGATGCTGCCACGGTCGTGTGTCTAGACGGGATTCAAGAGGTTTCAGGAAGTGGTGACCTCAGAAATTTTGACCTCATTTGTCAAACTAAGGATAAATCCTTTGGGCTGAAATTTAGCCAAATAAAAGATGAGGAAACTACCGATAAAAGATGAGGAAACCAGTAACTTGGTTAGCTAGCTGCTTACCTAGTGTTACTAGTTTCCCCATCTTCTATGGGTAGTTTCCTCAGTTTTCTTTTTTGGGGGGTTTGCAATATGGTGGAGGGTAGAGGGATGTATGGAATTTTTCCTAAAGGAATAGGTGCACAGGTGCTCTTTGGAATCGGAACGCTCACTGGGGGGGGACATGGGAAAGTTCTGTGGTTCCACTCCGCTGTGCCAGCGCCCGAGCTGGGGGGGGGGGAGGGTCTTAGCCCCGGCCTGCTGCGGTCAGGTTCAAAATAGCCCCCCAGGCCCTATTTTTGACCCGTCTGTTGCTGTAATGGGAATGGGCGAATGCCTTCCTCGCCCCGGCTACAGGATATTTTTAGGGGAAGGGGGTCTTTTGTAGGATCCAGGCGGCTAAAGTTAGGCGCCGCCGTGTCAGCTGACGCCCACGTCATGGCGAGTGGTGAACGGGGGGGGGGGGGGGGGGGAGGATCCTCGGCTGGAAACCAGGACACGTTTTTTAATCCCTCGAACTCTCGGGCATGAGCGTCCATAACCTTATTATCTGTATTTTTGACATTAGCCTCAGCTGCAGTGGCCCCAGTGATATTGTGAGCTGTGGTGGGAATACCTGGGGTGTGGTTGGTGAGCATAGGCAGTGCTGGTGCTGGTGCTGCTAAGGGATGCCGGGGGGCGGGGGAAGGGGGGGGGGGGGGGGTTTTAATTTGGCAAGTCAGAAAGGTGAAGGATGGGCTCCACGGGCTCCGGCCTGATGCGCTCTGGAATGCGCCCGTCATGTCACAGTTTACTCTCGCGGGGGGCCCCGCCAAATCCCCCCCGGCACCCGCCGTCTATACCCTGGCCTCCTGAAGGCGCTGGCCCGCTGTCAGAGAGGATGAGCGCCGGCGGGGATTTCGGCTAAATGATGGCTCTCGCCACCGTTCCTCCCGGCTTAGGAAATATCCAGCAGCATTTCGCATCCCCCCCCCCCCCGTCGCCCGCCGTTCGCGCACACGTTTAATAATAGCCCGTACTTTCAGCCGCGTCTGCGCCGACGGAGCGGAGGAGATCAGCGGGCCGTTTCCACGGACACCCCTGTGATGCCGTTACTCGGCTTCGGGGGCGTGCTGCTCGTTTGGACGGGTTTGACGGGCGAAGCGTCTCCCACCCGGCAGCAGCTGTCGGTCCTGCTTTTGTTCGCTGAAGGACTGGGTGTGTGAGGGAAAATGATGGGGGGGGGGGGGGGGGAGGGGCGGGGCACCTGGCCAGAATCGCTTAGCTCTCAGCACCCCGCCCCCCCGCCCCCCCTTTTCCCAGCCTTGTCCCCATCCCGTAAATCAGCCCGCAGAGTGGCTCCGACCTGCGCACGTCCCGGGGAGTTTTTTTTCGGCGGGAATGCCCGGCGCGGTTGGGATTGTGCTCTAGAGAAGGCGGTAAGTGGACGTGCGCGGGCGGGGCAGCGGAGAGGGTGCGCGGGACAGCGGAGCGGGGAGGGCTGAGCTGCCACCTTCCACTTGTGCTGAGTGACTGGAAAGTGTCCCCCCGCCACCCCCTCACACCCCAACACCACCACCTACCCCCCCCCCCCCCCCGCCCTTGGTCTGGCACGGTGCCACAGTGGCATGCAGCTGGCCACCCTCCACCTGCCGATAAACAGATATAGTTAATAAGAATTTTCCATGCACCGTGTCGGAAAAGGGAAACGCTGCAGTTTTATTTAGACTCATAAATCTCTTCCCTCCAGCTGCCCTAAGCAGACATGTTAATTAGCCTTGGGGGGGGGGGGGGGGCGGGAATAAATAAATTAATAAATAAACAGCGGCAGTGTAATTTGGGATCTCCTGGAAGGGCTGTGGCTGGGGGAGGGAGGGAGGGAGGGAGGGGTGGTGGTGCGAGGAGGGGGGATTCCCAAACCTCAGCCTCACGTATTTTATTTTGTTCTTTTCTGCAACGTTTCCACCCTCGGTGGGGGACATGGTGCCACTGCCATCGTGACCCCAGATGCCTGGTGGTGGTGGGATCCCCTACAGGGCACAAGCCCATCTGCTGTCAATGTGTTCCTGTCAGTGGAGGCAGAAGACTCAAACTGCCGCTGCTGCTCTGCTCAAAGTAGGAAGGACTGTGCCTTACGAATACTTTTCATGAATTTATCCTTCCTGTCGACCCAAAGACTAAAATGTTCAATGTGAGACTCTGAGCTCCATCTTCGGTAAAGTTCATTGACTGCCCTTACAGCTGACCTGGCACACCAACTTGACATTTTAAAACCGAGGAATGTTCTCTAGAGAGTTCCCCCGAAGGACGATATGTGAAAACTTGTAAATGTCCTAAAGGACAAAAAAAATACAAACAGATTTGTGCTCTCGCTCTCTGCCACCACCTTCCTCTTTTCTTTTTTCTCTTGTTTTCATTTGAGGGGTCATATTCGTTCATGATCTGGTTTTGTTTTTCTTCAGTGATCCATGCCCTTTCTACTGGATGGGGGGGGGGGGGGGGGGGGGTTGGTGGGGTGGTGGGGGGGTGGGAGAAAACCGGTCATGTGCCAAGAATGAAATTGCTATTTTTAATCTCCATGATTGAAGTAACAGCTTACGTGACATGATGTGATGCAAACAGGAAGCCATTTAAAATCACCAGTTAAAATTGCATGGCAGGTGTCATTGAGGTTGAAATGCCCTCGTTGGCCAGGCGGCCATTTTATCATGTCCTGTCATTTGTTCACATTGGTACAGAAGTGAGCTTTAAAAACTTTTTCACAGGGCTCCCATAGGACTTCAGAATCAGTCTGATATTCTGATGAATTAGGGCAGGACTATGTCTTATCACTCAACACCAGGCAAGGCTGCCAGACCTATTGTTTAGACCAGCCTTATTTTTTTTTTAATTTTAGAAAATTCCATGGGCTGCTCACATTTTTTTTCGACTGATTGTTTGTACGACATGGTTTCACTGATATCACCGGCAGCCCCAAGGCTCTCGAAAGCAAGAAGGCTGGTGAGCATCACCGAGAATACATCAGGCAGCGGCGTTTCAGAAGCAAGAAAATAGCACCGTTTAGCAAGAGGCTCAGCGGCAGCCATGTTGTGCGTGGACAGAAACCAAGGGCACAGGCTACCGGGCACTGGCTGAGCGGAAAAGACAGTCCTGTAGCATAATGTAGCACGACATAATGAGGAGAACAGGCCATTCAGCCCAACGATGCTCGCCATATTCCTGCCACAAGAGTACCCGGTGCTGGCTTTACCTGCAAACTAGATGGCATCCAGCGCCATGTCAAGCCTGGTCTTGAGAGCCCCCCAGTGTTTCTGCTTGTGCTACACGACCTGGCAAGCTGTTCCATGCAGTGACTACGCTCTGTGTGGAAAAACCACAGTGGCTGTGCAGTGGAGCCGGAGGGCACCTCGGTGGGCGTCAGTACGAGGCCCGGTCCAAATGCTCTGAAGTCCCCTTTGTCGCTTCGCTGATCCGACGCGAGTGGTTATAGACTCAGGGAGGTACGTTATATGACCAAAAAGCATCTGGACATCCCTTGGTGTGGCTGTTCTTCATGGTTCCAGTGAAGGCCAATCTTCATGCTACAGCGCACAACGGCATTCTAGACAATTATGTGCTTCCCCAACAGTTTGGGGAAGGCCCCTTCCTGTTTCAACACACAACGAGGTCCATGTAGAATTTTTTTGTCGAGAACAGTGTGGAAGAACTTGAATGGCCTGCACAGAACTCAACCCCATCCAGCACCTTTGGGATCAATTCGGAAAGCCAACTGCAAGCCAGGCCTAAATCGCCCAATCAGTGCCCAACCTCACTAATGCTCTTCTGGCTGAATGGAAGCAAATCCCAGCAGCAGTGCTCCCCAAAATCTAGTATATAAAGCCTTCCCAGAAGAGGGGAGGTTGTCACAGCAGCAAAGGGTGGATTAGGCAAAATGTGCAGAGTCATGCAAGGACCGTGTCCAAGCAGAACGTGAAGACACCATAGGAAAATATGCATTTATTATCCTTACAGTATATACACAATGCCATACAAAACAAATGAAGTCGTTGCAAAACGTAGAAATACACTTCAATGCAGATTCACAGGCTGAGCTGTGCAGAGCAGTTGAACGACCCTCCCTGGTGCCGCCCCTTCGTTGGTGTACAGTTATAAAAGGGGCGGGGCCAGCGCGGTTGTCACGACAGCGGGCAGCAGCCGGCCTCCTCGTGCTTGGAGAGCAGGGATATCCGGGAGAAGGTCTTCGAGCAGCGCTTGCACTGGTACTTCTTGATGTCGGAGTGCGTCTGGAGGTGCGCGCGCAGGTTGGAGCGGTCCGCGAAGGCCCGGCTGCAGTGCGGGCAGGAGAACGGCTTCTCCCCTAAAAACAACAGAGGGCACAGACGGCGGGCATCAGCGCGCAGCAGCGGGCAGCTCGGAACCAGCAAAGCCTACAGAAGAGGGTGGCCATGTAGCAGGTATGCCCTGAAGATGGTGGATGCATTATTCTCAAGAGCAGAAAGTGCTCCACCACCATTAAGCAGACAAATATTTTTTTTTTTTAACTCAACTAAAATGAATAACATTTGGTATATTTTACTGTTCAGTGTGAAACTGGGTCACTACTTTATCAGATGCTCCACTATGCAAGGTGACTGCATGACTAAAATTACATTACATTACTTTACAGGCATTTAGCAGACGCTCTGATCCAGAGCGCCTTACACAACTCTCATTTTTACGAAGTAAACCTTTTAATACAGCTGGATATTTTACTGAAGCGAGTCAGATTAAGGCACCTTACTCAGTGTTACAAACAGCAGCGCTCTACCTGGGAATCAAACCTGCAACCTTTAGGTCACAAGCTCGGTTCCCCATCCATCATGGCGTACAAACTGTACACTGGGCGCAAGCTCTAAATCGGCTGTGGGTCCGCACACGCGAACGCGCGCGCAGTCGTACCCGTGTGCGTGCGGATGTGTCCCTGCAGCAGCCAGGGCCGGGAGAAGGCCTTGCCGCAGAGCTTGCAGACGCAGGGCAGCGTGTGCGTGCGGATGTGCATCTTCAGCGCCCCCAGGCTCACGTACTCCTTGTCGCAGTACTTGCAGCTGAAGCAGCGGTGGCACTGCCACTCGCAGCGCAGCTGCCTGTGCTTGGCCAGGCCCGAGAAGGTGAAGTAGGCCCGGTGGCAGTCCAGGCACTCGAAGCGCTCCTGCCCGCCGGGCACCAGGCCCAGGAGGGGCGACGGGGCGGCGCCCCGCTCCAGCGCCAGCTCGGCGGCGTGGGCGGGGAGCCGGAAGGCGTGGGGCTCCAGGAGGCGGAGGGGCTCCAGGGCGGGGAGAGAGTCCCTGACGGGCGTGTTGTGGGCCACCAGCAGGGGGCGCCCCAGCTCTTGCCCTGGGCCCCCCCTCGGGGGAAAGTCCGTGCACCACGGCTGCGCGTCCGTCAACGGGCCGCTGACAGAGGTCAGCTCCACCGAGGTTCTGGGCGCTGGGGTGACGAGGGGCGCCGGTCGCCACTCTCCCAGGATCTGGGGGGAGCTGGGGAGAGGGCAGGACATCTGAGAGAGGGGCAGGGGACCCGGCATGGATTCTTCCGGAGAGTGTGGAGCAAGGACGTCCTCTGTAGTAAAACACAAATTGTTTGCGCGCGTATGAAGTGTCTGCATCAGCTGTAATAAACTCACTATTCACGCTCACAATGAGGCCAAATCAATGCAGCAGTGTCAGACTTGTAAAGGTCTTTTTAACACAGGTTACAAATTGTCTGAGGGCCAGGTGTGCAAATGACATTGAAGAAAATAATTAAAAATTAATAAGAAAAAGATTCTTGACCACTTATCCCCGCAAGTGATGGACAATTTGGACTTCCAAAAATGCTGTGGCAGCTTTCAAACCATTAAAGATTATGCAGAGACATCTGATAAAAGGGGAAATTGTAATGGTTCAGAAGATCAACGTAGAGGTTCTCCTGGACCTGCATTCAACTTTTTTATGATTATAAAAATGTAACTACTATTTTTAGATTGCAGAACTAAATTATATAGGCTTGTGTTCTCTAGGTGTCAGTGATAATGATGGACCACCAGAATATTCATGACCTCTCAGGGTCACTGTTAAAACAACATTTGCGGCTGAAAGCTGTGAGAACTATAATGCTGATAAGCATTCTTCAGCCTCATCAACAATAGTGGGAATTGAAAGTATTTGTGAAATTAGTGGATATTTCATTTCTGAAGTTTCATTGATGAATATTAACCCATGAAATATAGCGTTGTGTGTGTGTACGTTTGTGTGTATACAGTGCATTTATGCGCATAGAATTTCAAATAAAACAATATGACAAAGTGCAGACTTTCACATTTAATTTGAGTGTATATACATCCATATCAAGTGATCACTAGAAAATGTAGCCTCTGTATGGATTGTTCCTCAATTTTAGTGGACCAAAAGCAATTGGACAAATTAACAATCTTACAGTCCTTGGTTGCAAATCCTTAACATCTGACGACTGCCTTAGGTTTGTGATCCATAGACATTGCCAAACGCAGAGTATCTTCCTGGGTGATGCTCTGCCAGGCCTGTACTGCAGCCATCTTCAGCTTCTGTTTTTTTTTTCTCCCATTTTCTCCCCAATTTAGTCGTTATACGAATTCCCCGTGTGTATCACATTCCTGGTCGATGCGCTATCCTCTGTCTGGGGAGGGTGTAGACTACCACATGCCTCCTCCGATACATGTGGAGTCGCCAGCTGCTTCTTTTCACCTGACAGCGAGGAGTTTCACTGGGAGAGCATAACACGTGCTGAGGTTCACGCTATCTCCCCCACATCCCCTCCCCGCTGAACAGGCGCCCCGACCAACCAGTAGGAGTCGCTAATGCAACGATCAGGACTCATACCCTCACCGGCTTCCCACCCACGAACACTGCCAATTGTGTTCGTAGGAACATCTGACCAAGCCTTGTCGCAGTGAAACGCATTTTCAACTGGATTCAGGTCAGGTGATCAACTTGGCGAGTCAATTCCACTTTTTAGTCCTGAAAATCTCCTTGGTTGGTTTAGCTGTGTGTTTGATGGCCATTGTCCTGCTGCAAGGTGAAGCACTGTCCCATGAGTTTTGGGGCATTTGGTTGGATGTGAGCTGATAAGGCGTTTCTGTACACTTCAGAATTTATTCTGCTGCTGCAGTCAGCAGTCACAGCATCAACAAAGACAAGTGAGCCAGTTCCAGGGGCAACCACACACACCCAAGCCATAACACTACCTTGCAGCATGAGGTAGTATACCTTGGATTATGAGCAGTTCCTTTCTTTCCCTGTGCTTTCTTCTCATCATCACCTTGGTACAGGTTAACACTCATCTCATCAGTCTGTACGACTGTTCCAGAACTCTAGTAAAGTTCTTTTTCTTTTAAATGTTCTGTAAACTGTAACCTGACTGTTCTGCTCTTGAGGCTCACCAGTGGTTTGCATCATGCGGTGAACCCTCTGAGGTTATGCTGGTGTAGTCTTCTCTTTGTGGTAGTCTTCGACACATCAATGCCTACATCCTGGAGAGTGTTCTTGTTCTGTTCGACATTTGAAAAAAGTTGGGTTTTTCCATCACAAACGAAAAGATTCTTTGGTCATCCACTACAGTGATCTTCCGTGGTCTACCAGGTATATTGCTATTGACTTCACCAGTGTTCTTGTTTCCTAACAATGTATTACAGCTGATTTTGTCTCTGATTGATTTATAAAATGGGGGAACTACGTATAACAGGCACGGAACCGTCCAGACCCACGGTGCAACTCACTTCCGCAGACACATTTTAGCTGGCACCGCCTGCGCATGCATCCCACAAAACATCCCTGAAAGGTTGTCCGTGAGTGAGTGAATGAGCGACCACAATTCAGGTTGTCCATGAGTGAGTGAGTGAGTGACCACAATTTGCCATGCTTAGCCCACGGCGGCAGTTCCTGCACGCCGTGGGAAAAAGGGCTGTAATTCCTGCGTGGTTCACCTGATATGGATGTAAACACCCTCAAAGTAAAACAGACAGTCTGCACTTTGCAATTATACATTGTTTCATTTTAAATCAAAATGTGCTGGAGTAGGCTACAGAGCCAAAACGAAACTTTGTCACTGTCCAAATACTTATTGACTACATTATCATACATTAATAACAATTCTTTTAACTGTAATTACTTAATATTTAATTGTCAAGATAGTTGGTATTCATGGTCTGAGTATGTAGGTTTTGGGAGTTCAAATGTAATCACAAGGAAATTAACTTTGTCATGGTGTTATTTTAAATTCTTGCACCGCCGTGTTTTCCCGTCCGATTTTATAATGATCGCCGTAGTTCGTCAAGAAAGAACGAACTGTGGAGTAGCTCGCATAAAGGGATGCATTTGAACAAAAACGCGGATTTCAGGGAGATTTCCGAGTAAAAAGAAGCCTGGAAGGGCGCTGCATTGGCCTCTTCAACACGCTTAATAGGACCCTTCACATCCCAAAAGGAGGGACTAACAATAAGCCCCCCTTTTGTGTGGGAGATTTTGCACCTGCTAAACTCCAACCGTTTGCGGTATCCGTTGCAAAAAGTTTTTGTTTTCATCTTCATTATTTATTTTATCATTATTTACAGCGTTGCTTGGCAGCACTTTGGCTAACAGTCAAAGAAACGTGTTTTGTTAATGTGTGCGTGCTAATAAATAACAGATTTTCCTTAAATACGCGAAGGAGGTATTTTAACTTTTAACATATTTAAACTTATGTCCTCCACAATATTTCTAAACAGTGACTACAAAGTAGACTTTATATTAGTTACTTGCTTCATACATAAAAACCGACCCCATACAAACTTTCCAGATGTTAACAGATTAAAGCACAATAAACGTACTCTTAAGAGAAATACAATAATTGTGAAATCATACACAATAACGCACACCAGTATTAGATTATGGATATAAGGGCTGATATCATGAAAAATACAGTAATAATCCGCTTCAAAAAGTTATGTAGGCTACCTCTTTTCTTTGAATCCAGTTGACCGTAGTTTGTCTTCTTACTGAGGTATTTCTTCACCAAAAAGGACCGTGGCATCTTATAATATCTGTGAATCTCAGATGCGCGCACACTGTACGACCCTTAGCAACGCAAGAATGTTAGCGTGAATGATCATAGGCAGGAGACCTGTTGAATAAATAGGGGAGTCTTGGAGGCTGTCTTTGCCGCACATTCTTCCGTGGAGTGGAGAGAGTCAGGTGCAGAGGGTCACTGCCAATTAGCATAGGCTCCCCGTCGGGCCAATTACAATGAAAGGACAAGTGGAAGAGGGCGGAGCCTCGCGCGGCTGTTTGCATACCCCAACAAAACAGGTGCATTGCGTCCTTTATCGCACAGGTGTAGTGGTTCAAGTTCGCCTTAGTTTTTTCATTCTTGTGAATTTATGGTGATTTTCCCCTCCTTATAATAGGCTAGTTCGTCGCCTATTTTCGCCGTTCGTTTAGTCAAACCAAATCGACCAGTTCTAGTTCGGAATTTTAAAGTAGCCTAAGTGTTTATTTATTTTACGAATGAACACCAGTTGATTTAAATTAGTTGACTATTGGTCTACTACTTCAAACATAAGGGTGAAAATAGTAGCATATGCAATTTCACAACTGGAAAAAAAACGTTTCCATACTACTGCTAGAGTGAAAAACAGGAGCACCTACAATATTCGAAGTAGCAAACGCACCATTCTTTGGCCATACGAAAGCGGCTGACTTGAGGGAACTGGAGAGGGGGGCCCGCTTCTTTTTTTCCCCCCGCATGTCTCCCATTTAAAAGCTCCGAAAACAAACAGCATTCCAGGTCACTTTTCCATCCCGGCACAGAGTGTGTCCTTTTCAACGAACCCTGCTGAAAAGAACAGCTTTGCACAGTGGGCTAGAAGAGAGGAGGACGACGAGGAGGAGGAGGTTAGCAAAACAAGAAAACGGGCCCGGCCCAATTAACATGTGAATACGGAACCTAAAAGCAATGAAAAGCGGATTTCCTCTCAGTGCCAGCCGGGCAACATCCCCATTCTCTGCCGCGGGCAATATTGAATCTCAACACCAACCTCGAATGGCGCAAAAAGAATAGGAAAAAATGTGTGCGCGTATCATTAAACACATGTGTATTTTTTTTTTTTTTAAATGAATTTATTTTTAATATAGCACATCAACAATGCATGTTAAATCTGTTTAAAATGTGATATTTATATTTTACATCACCTGTCTATATATATATATATAATGAAATATGACCCAAACTCCAAATATTCCCCCAGGTTTTAAAATTTTAACACCTTGGCATGCCAGCAAAATAAAGCCCTCGGTTGTTTCCCGGAGGTGAAAGCAGTCCCCAGTGAGTTGACAGCGCCCTCTGCTGTTGTGGAGAGGTCTCGTCTGGGTAGGTTTTTCACTGTTTTTGGACTTTACCATTAACGTGAGGCATAAACAGTTCCCACCGTCCCGCTGAACACCGAATTCTGATTTAGAGTGACTATTCCTGGGGGGAAATTCCCAGTCACAAGGACAAATCTCAGCTTAGTAGAAGCTTTTTACATAGCATGAATATCAAGATGAATGCAGAGAAATTTTCATTTTAGATTTATTCAAAAATATTTGTACATCTCCACTTACTTCCACAAGTGCTAGTGGATAATTCTTGTTGCCTTGCATTCGGACAGCAACAACAATAATAATAGTAAGGCTGAAAAACTGTCAAGCGTTGAATGAACATAGCTTTAAAAAATAAAACGCGTATCAAAAGCATTTTAAAAATTACTCTGGATTCTAACTCATTCTAAACAAAGTGATCCTTTTAAAAAACACAAAAACTAGCAAAATACAGGAACGTACTAAAACATCCAAAATGGTTTGTTTTTGTTTTTTTTGGTTTTTTTCTTAAGTTTGCTTTTTTTGTGGTGCAAAACAGAAATTCTGAGAATATTGTGGCATAATGAAACAAAAATCCATCTTGGAACAAATTACTGTACAAAAAGAATCTTATATACAGGTAAGGGTGGAACTGGCTAACTGGAGACCAGCAAAGGATTGGAGAGTAGAAGTTCATGTACAGAGCGTATTGCATCCTTTAATATTAACTTCCAAAAACCTTGTTTCCTCTCATCCCTCACCCCCCACCCCCACCCCCACCCCGCAGCCAAAACTGAAGACCAAGCCCAGAGCTCATTCTCTTAATGGGTCACATATTGACGCACAAATAAAACTTTTCAACACATGCACAGAAAATGGGAGAGAACAAGGCCGTGTGCTTCAGACTCGAGCCTAAGCCCTGGGTTCAAACTAACAGACTGCAGTTTGACCTCAACTCGCCGTTCCTTCTGCCACTTTCACCACACTCCGCGTGTTTTGCGGTCGCTAACAGGGATGGACCAAAAAACATTTTCTTAAAAATATTTAAAAATCCAAATAAATTCCAAACAAATAACGGCAATTAAGAAGTTAAGGACACACCACTTTTTGGTAAGATCAGATTCCAACCCCTGTCCCAATTTGGCTCGAGTGTTGGGAACCAGGCGACTGGGTGAGGAGGATTTTAGTCTTCGCCGCCGCCGTACATGTCCGCCAGTTTCTTGAAGCGCGGCCCCCACTCGGCCAGGCAGTCGTAGTCCTGGTCCTCCCCCGAGCTGGAGGAGTTGAGGGAGCTGAGGGAGCCGGCCTCAGAGCCGCCTCCTTCGTAGTCGAACACCAGGAGGGAGTCGTACGGCGGGGCGGTGGGGTCTCCGTCCGCGGCCTTCAGATTCTGAAACGCACCAGAGGGGGAAGTTTAAAGGATTACAATGACATGGAATATACAATTAAGCTTCTTTTAAAAATAAAAAAAAATGTATTGCCTTTTTGGGACTCCACTTATCACTGAAAAAAATTGCACACACACACACACACACACACTATATGACAAGAAGTATCTGGACACCCCTTGGTCTGGAGCTGTTTTTCATGGTTTGAGCTATGCCCTTTAGTTCCAGTGAAAGCAAATCTTAATGCTACAGCATACAATGACATTCTAGACGATTCTGTGCTTCCCCAACAGTATGGGGAAGGCCCTTTCCTGTTTCAGCATGCCAATGCCACCTGGCACACAGCAAGGTCCATATAGAAATGGTTTTGTCAAGAACAGTGTGGAAGAACTTGATTGGACAGTATAGTGCCCTGACCTCAACCCCATCCAACACCTTTGGGATGCAGCAATGCTCCAACATCTAGTATAAGGCCTTCCCAGAAGAGTAGAGGCTATTATAGCAGCAAAGGGTGGACCAACTCCATATTAATGCCCTTAATTTTGGATGAGATATTGGATGTCAGGTGTCCACATTCTTTTGGCCGTGTAGTGTACGTATACGTGCGTGAGTATGCACAAATCTTTTTTTGGGTTTAATGCACATCCGTGATAGTGAATAATGAATCCACATTTCAGAACGTGCCAAACACCTTTCCTTGGAATTGTTTTTTCATCAAATTGCACAGAATTGCACAGGCATACAACAGAACTCACATCATCGATGAAGTTTCCAATATCCTCGGGGTTGGTGGGTCGGGTCCGGTACTGCGGAACAGGCAGGAACGTCGGGGCCACGTCATCCCGCATGACATCAGGTCGGTTATCCAGGCCTCTGTGCAGCTGGCTCAGGTCATAATCCTGGATGCAGGACAGGCAACAAGGTTTATTAAAATCCCACGTCCACAACGGAATGTGGCGGCAAAAAAACAAGACCAGGTCAAAACATAGTATATGGCTGGACTGGTGACCAATGGTGTAGCTTCATAACTCAGTGACTCAGTCACAGACATTTGCGTTTGTAGGGCTGGTACCCGCTGTTGCGGTCCAGACAAAAAAAAAGTACAAAACGTCCAATTACGAGAACCACCATTTCCCATGCAACGGCAGAAAGATCACTAAAAGCCAGCGTTGGAATGTTCAAAACTAATCAGGCTGTAAAGGAAGAGGAAGGACAATAATGGCCTAGACTTTGCCATGGTCACCAGGATTTTCTCCTCACACTCGTGCTTAAACACCCACCTGGTCCTCCTCGCCGCCGCCCTCCTCGTCGTAGTAGTACAGGTTGTCCCGAACGTCATTGTGGAGGAGAGGCTCCTCCTTCATCGGTCTGCTCCTTCTCCTCAAGAACATGAGGAGTAACAGCACCAGCACTGTGGGTCAGAGAGCATGCCGCCATTAACACCTCACAAACAAGCACATACAACACTAGCACTGCATACCGCCATTAACACCACACAAACAAGCACATACAACACTAGCAATGCATACCGCCATTAACACCACACAAACAAACACATACAACACTAGCACTGCACACCGCCATTAACACCTCACAAACAAACACATACAACACTAGCACTGCATACCGCCATTAACACCTCACAAACAAACACATACAACACTAGCACTGCATACCGCCATTAACACCACACAAACAAACACATACAACACTAGCACTGCATACCACCATTAACACCTCACAAACAAGCAACACTAGCACTGCATACCACCATTAACACCTCACAAACAAGCAACACTAGCACTGCATACCACCATTAACACCTCACAAACAAGCACATACAACACTAGCACTGCGTACCGCCATTAACACCTCACAAACAAACACATACAACACTAGCACTGCGTACCGCCATGAACACCACACAAACAAGCACATACAACACTAGCACTGCGTACCGCCATTAACACCTCACAAACAAGCACATACAACACTAGCACTGCATACCACATTAACACCTCACAAACAAGCAACACTAGCACTGCATACCACCACTAACACCTCACAAACAAGCAACACTAGCACTGCACACCACCATTAACACCACACAGCAAACAAGCACATACAACACTACCATTGTGGGTCAGAGAGTATGCAAAAACTTCTGATGATTTCACTGAGCACTGACTATGGGTGTTCCAAACACAACTGAAGAAGAAATAATAATACTACTGAATTACTCACGGAGTAAAAGCAAGATGGCTCCCAAAATTCCCAGAATTCCAGGCAGCCCTACACCCGCCACAGCCTTTGCGTTGCACGTGAAATCATCTCCTTTGCAGTCACACACTTTGGCTTGGACGGTGCTGTCCTGGTACATGCCCTGGCTGTCATACACTCGGAGGATAACGTTGTAATCATTCTGTTCCAGGTGGGTCTTCAGTGCGAGTATTATGCCCGTCTCTGAAACGAATAAAAAACAACAGTTATGTTTTCTGTGATCGGTAGATGTGTGAATGTCATGAAAACGCTAAATTAAAAAGATGTCTTTGTTTTTATATAGCACCTTTCCTACATTGAAATACAGCTCAAAGAGCTGTCCAAACATCAAAAAATAGTGAAGTAAAACATGAAAATCAGCACAGACTGAGAAAACAAAATATATACAAAGTTAACATTAAAATAAAAGCGTATATCATTAGAACACTAAAACCAAAGTAAAAGAAAAAATACAAAAATAAATACCTATATCCGAGAAAACTTTTGCGCAGGCAGGCTAGCATAAGACTTGAGTGGTGGTGAAATGGCATTCGTGGAATACGACCATTTGTTGTAGTTTCAACATCGAAACTTGCTTTATTAAAGCACATAACCTCTTCAAAATTCATGGCTGACATATTAAGGGGTCTTTTGTTCTACGACGTAAATTACAACCGATAGAACCTCAGCTATGATTTTCCAAGCTGTAATGTGCTTTAATAAAGATGCTACCAAGTTGCTGTATTGCAACTACAACAAACGGTCACATTCTGTGTACATCACATCGCCACCCCTCAAGTTTCATACTAGTCCACCTGCACAAGACTTTTCTCAGATATACACAGTTGGTGTATTTCGGGTAGAAGTAGTTCTCAATGAAACTGAGCACAAATTAAGCTCTGTGGATGTTCGTGAGTAACCGTGGCATTACTGTATATCTGGAAAGAGACGCTGCCGTTGAGTTTTTATTATGTAAATATTAGGTGCATTGAGTGCCACAAAAATATGGGTCGATTGAGGTCTGTTGTATCAAGGTGAAGCGCATTTGGAAAAAGTCAAATCTCAGCAAAACTATTTGGACGAATAGATATTACTCTGGCTAACTGAAAGCAAACTTTAAGTAGGCCAGCAGCTGATGATCTACTGCAAGTGCTCATCTTGGAACAGACGACCAGAAATGTATGAAGGTGCTACACCTAAACGTGGTAAACATCTAAAAGCCTGTTCACCGGGCACAGCGAGGCTTACTTGTGCCGTTCATCCTAGCAGTCCAGTTGTTCCCGCTATCTCCCTGCAGTTCCGCACGGAAAGGGGCGGCGAAGCCCGGCCCGTCTCTGTCAGAGACGGACAGCGTCACGGGCTGAGATTCCTGGTTACAGATCGTAATCGTCCTCTCCTCGATTATGGGAGCGTTGTCATTTACATCTTCCAGCTCGATCAGCAGAGTCCCGGTTCCCGTCGCAGGGATATCATCTAAAAAAAAAAATAATAATAATTAAGAAATGTCTTAGGTTCACAACTTTGAAGGGATAAAAGTAAGCAACAATGGTACGAAAAAAGAAAAGACAATACCGTTATCAATGGCATTAATGAGGGCCCGGTATTTGCCCCCGATGACGAAGGGAGATTCTCTATCCATGGGGCTCCTGACTTTGATGAGCCCAGTCTCTTTATTGACATTGAGCCATCCAGCAGGATCATAGCCCGATTTATACCTTCAGGGAAACGGGTTGACATTCAGTTTTTTGTTTCCATTCTCTCTCAACCACTACATTGTATAAATTAATCCGCTACTGCACATGGATTTATTTAAGTTTAAGTCAATGGCTACAGTGCCATGAAAAATTAATTGTCCCCTTTCCCAGTTTCATTAAATAAATGAAACAATTTAAAAAATGTGTTTTGTGTTTACACAGGGTCCCATTGTCTAACATTACATTTTGTCTAAAGACCTGAAACCATTGTGACAAATGAGATTACCATTAGAACATAGAATTTGATCTGCCCTGGTGTGAAATAAATTAGACATTTTTGTACATGTATGCTAATGAAGCACAGCTACAGAAACAAATTAATGAACCTGATTCAGACAAGTCCATATGACAGTTGCCGTATTAAATGTGTTGTATTGCCAGAAACATTCCCTTACCACACTTTCTGATTTCTTGCCGTGTCAGGATCGGTTGCTGTATATGCAATAATGTCGGCATCAACTTCCAGGTTCTCTGGTTTAATGACCACCCTCTCAACTGGATTAAAGACTGGAGCCTCATTCACATCCTTCACATTCACAATAACTGTGGCAGTGGAGGTGGGCAGACGGGTGGCAAATGGGGCATCGTTCTCCACAGTGACCAACAAGGTGTAGTGTGCATTCTTCTCAAAATCAAGGCCCTGAATGGGGAGAGAAAACATGCAATTAAATTATAAATCATTTTTAACTTATAACAGTCTGGCAAAAGTCTTGGTGCTGATTCAATATTGCATGGTTTAGAGACCCTTTGAGATGTTTGGTCTCCAGGACATGGATCGTTACCTTGGCTGTAGTAATAATGCCCTCCAGCTTGCTGGGTCCAGTACTGACATTGAAGAAACCTCCATTGTTTCCATCAATAATCTTGTACTTAGTTGTCCAGGCCGGTGTGTGGACTTCATCCCCATCAGTCACTGGCATTTTCACCACCTCGGCACCCACTTCATTCTCAGGGACAGACACCGTGTACTGTGAAGGAGAAAGTTTACAGTATGTGTGTTACACAAAGTATATGGCCCAAATCAACTCAACAGCTGTTAAAGGGTGCTTCTTTATCATGAAAAGAAACTGCACAGCTCACCACACTATGAATAGGAACAACTTGAATATCACTCAACATAACTGAAAAGTACCAGTTAAAGGTCACTTACTGAACTCTGCACAAACTGAGGAGCGTTGTCATTGCTGTCGGTTACTGTGACGATTGCTGTGCAGGTGGTTGCGAGGCCTTCCCCCATCATATCAGCAGCTTGAATTATCAATGTGTACTTACGAAAGTTCTGCAAAAGGAAACGCAAAATAGTTTTACTATTTCTAACTGGATATATTCTTGTCTATTATGTCCATAATGTCTGTTTTTTAAATCATTGTCATTTTACACATAGTTCCTGTTATTAGTGTATCATATACCTCTCTGTCCAGCCCATCTGTATTCAGTTGGATCCCTCCAGTCGAAGGGTTAATAAAGAACATATCTGCTTGTGGACTCTCTGGGTTTTGGGTCAGAAGTTTGTATCTAATGTCAGCATTGTCTGATCCTGGTTCATCTTTATCAATTGCAGTCACCTTCATGAATTCAAAACCTTAAGAGGGAAAATTAATGAACACAAATAAATATCAAAACAAAAAATATCATTTGATTCAACAGAGCACCACTGCGACTGTTTATGTGAGATTGCATCTTGGGCAGTCAGCCCGGCTTGTGGATATCGATACTGCTCTCAAAGAATATGCTACTGTTATTATACCATACTGAATTTTCATATTTGCCATAAGATGAAGGTACCTTTGGGGGATGATTCGGCTACGTTGCCCAGGAACGGATCCATGGTAAATTCGGGTCTGTTGTCGTTCTGATCGATCACATTGATGATAATGTCCATGGGATCCTCGGCCCGAATGACACTGTCACCCAAAGCGTCAGCGTGAGCCAAGAGCTAGAGAGGGGGAAGAGAGGAAAGAACACGGGCCTACAGTTACGGTTGGGACCTCTAATAAATCTCACAAAAAATAAAAATAAAGACTTGGCCATTGCTGATACTTGGTAATATCGTCTTGTTGCTGGAAAAACAAACTTACTTTATATTTATCTTCCTTCTCTCGGTCCAAAGGCTGGGTGACACTGAGCCAGCCACTATCCTTGTCAATGGTGAAAAGCCCAACAGGGGGCTGGTCTGCCCCAGGCCCAGTGATGCGGTATTTCAACTTCACTTCCTTATCCCGGCTGGATCGGATCTGCAAATGCAAACGCAACCAGGCGTCACTGAATAAAACACGACTGAACTACTACCAAACTCAAAATTGGCAAAAACGCAGCCACGGGCACATACCTGCACAATGGTTTTTGGGAAGGGGCCTCTTTCATTTTCCGAGACACTCATGGGGGGAATGACCCAGTCCCTCTTCCTCCTCTTCAGTCCTTTTGAAGAGTGTGGAAACACCAACTGTGGCAGAGCTGCAGAGTGCTGAAGAAGAAGGAAGGAACTATCAGAACTGCTTCCAGGATGTAGCCGTCGCTTTAGAAACCTTTATATCAGACACTATCCATTCTCCCCATATTGCACCGTTAAGCAGTAGTGCAAAGGTATACTCGTTTCTCTCATTTTGAAGGGATTAAAAGATTTTTTAAATTTTATATGTATATATATATACATATAAAGTACAACTAATTTTATTGATTGCTTCTTGGCTCTTTTCATTGATTATAATAAAGAGCTGGTCATTGATAAGGTATAGCTGCACAAGGTGCTTCCGGGCTCAGAGCGTGTTCATTTCACCGGCCGGTCCAGAACTCTGAGGCTCACATCTCCACGGTTCTGCTCAAAACCCGTACTAGGGTGCCCTGCTTGCATGCAACTTCCCTTTCCCAACAGCAGATGGCGCTGTGGTTCCCTACGGTAGCTTGCACAAGACAAGCCAATATTATATTACCTCTTCAGGAACGTCATCCACCTCACTGTGTTCGGATTGCCGGTGGTCATGGTTGTGGTGGTCGTGGTGTTTGTGTTCGTGGTGGTGAAGCTGATGGTGGTCGCCGTGGCCGTGTTTGCGTACGTGCACCACTCGGACTGTGGCCGACCTGCTCTCGCTCTTGGAGCCCAAAATGGCGATCGTGAAATTCCTCTCTCCGCCGTGCAGCTCGACGGGCTTCTTCAGGCGCACTGTTCCGTCAGAGTCCACTTTAATGTGAGAATTAAGGCGGAATAAGACTTTCCTGTCGCCACCGCAGTCATCAAAGTGCACTGAAACAAGAGCAACGGGACATTACATTACAGGCATTTAGCAGACTTACACAACATTTACATAGCATTTTACATGGTAAACATTTATACAGCTGGATATAACCTGAAGCAATGCAGGTTGAGTACCTTGCTCAAGGGTACAACAGCAGTGTCCTACCCAGGAATCAAACCTATGACCTTCCGGTTACAAGTTCAGTTCCTTACCCACTGTGCCGCCAAATCAAACACTATCAACACACACCACGCTATCAATAGCAAAGAACATAAACATTATCATCATGTCAGAAAGGACTGTAATTTTTTCATGCATTGAAAGCCATATTCTATTATTCAACAGAACAAATAATCACATATTTAATATTACTTTTTTACAATAATAATTGTAAAAAAAAAAAACAATAAAAAAAAACAGTAAAAATTGTATAAAAGCTGCTTTTAATGCTGTCCTTGTCACATCGTAGCAAATGCATGCACAATAAATACACCACCACACTGTTGTGTCACTTAAACCATGATGGAAATGCTTTGGACATGGTAACAATACGGCATTAAGCGCATTTGGAGTGCTTAAACAGGGAGGAACTGATTAGAGTGCTAGTGGTTTAAAAAAAAATACTGTGAATTAATAATGCCACTGTATGTTAGCAATGTAAAAGTAGAAAACTGCCTTTGAACGTGGTCTGCTACAATTAAGATGAATCACATTTCAAGGGCTAATTTTTTTTTTTTTTGTGGGTAAGGGTGCCCTTCCAGCAGGAAAACATTGTTTTCCTGGTTAAATGGATTGCATGTGCAACTGCACCCTTTACAAGGGGGAAGTGTAAGCAGAAACACCCCCCCCCCACCCCCGCAAAGAAATAAAAGCACTGTCTTGGTGACCTTCAGACCCTGGTTTCTCCAAGGTCACAGCTTTCAAAAAATATACATTGTATATGGTTTGCTTTTCAGGTGGGAGTTGTCAGAATGTCCCTCTTGAAAATATCAACTGAAGAAATGCAACGTGAACGTCAGTAAATTTAGTCTTTTTGTGCAGATTACTCCACCCTCCTTCAACGAGGCCAGACTGAAAAGACTGAACCATCACAATAAGAGGCTTAAGCAAACAATGCGAATATGATCTCTTCCCTTCTTGGGACAGATGGAACAGACTACCCATTATATTCAAATAAAAAGAAAAAAAGAAGGTATAGGCAATCAGTTTGTTCATTGGGACTTCCTATTGCAGCGAGGAAAATATGTTTTAAACACAAAGCAAATTCATGACACCGACCAGACACACTTCGCAATCCATGTGTGAACAATAGGAACGTGGAAAGTACCCTTGTCACTGTGATGTTAAATTAGTTTCACGGAGGGAAGACCATGCCTCCAGTCTTTACCCTAATTGACGAATATAATTCCTTATACTATTTAATAAGGAAATTTTAAACCAGAAGTTATGAAGATATGAATGGGGGAAATTAAACTCTACAGAGGACAGGCAAGTATTAATTCCTGTCTTGTTTTTAAAATTCACATGCATATTTTTTTAACTGAAATATTAAGTGACAATTTGTTAATTTACACAAGTAAAAACCAATGTTCTTGCATGATTGTACCAAAGATAAAAAACCGGCAAACCAGCAAAACATTTTCATTTGTAGGACTAACGATTTATAAATTGGGTCCTCCTACACCAAAAAAAAAAAAAAAACAGCCAAGAAACAGCAAAGTCATTTCAGTACAGTCTATCCAAAAATTCCCTCCTTAGCCAGAGTAACGTGTGCGGTGGCACAAAATGGCTGCCTTACTGTACATTCCCCAGGAGGGTACAATATACGGGGGGGGGGGGGGGGGCAGTTAACCGCCTTGTCACTGGAAATGAAAGCCACTATGTAAAAGCAAATCATGATCATCCTCATAGGCAGTGCAGGTTCTGTCCTGTCCATTTCCTCTGACTGCACATATACCCATTAACCAATGGGCAAAGTCCATTTGAGCTCTTGTTCAGACAAAGTCAAACCCACGCATTAATCTGCAGTCTGTCCACTACTGTAATGAATTAAAAATTATTTTAGGGACAAATATCCTCAACTGACAGTGTCTGGTATTGGCACAAATCAAGTTTCACTTTCCATTCAACAAATACACTCAAACTACCCTCCACATGTTAAATCTAACAGCTGAGCTGGATAAAATAAGAACTGCAGTTCCTAGAAGTTTCGAAGCTCAGATTGGCTTCAACCACACAGCCGACAGTCAAAATGAATGTGAAAGTGAGGGAACAAAGGTTGCCAATTACCCAACCGGACAAAAAAAAAAAAAGGAATAACAATCTAGTACAGGCCTATATTTTTTCCTCTCAAGGTCAAAACAACAGTGTCTAAAGAATAATATTTTTAATATAAGTTCAGTTTTTTTTTTAAAAACGAAATTCGGTTTGACAAACAAAATTCAACTCTGTGCAGCGGTTTCCAACAACCTCATGAATTTTGGGTGCCATAACCCCCCCCCCAAGACCTCCTCCCGGCTTCCTTACGCCACACTCTTAAGTCAAAACCAGTTCTTCTCCCTCGGCAAGTACAAGCTTGAGCGTACACGCCCTGCTACGAAACGGACAGGAACTTGCAGCACAGCTCACGAATGACGTCACTCAGGCCAGCCGGCTGAACTACAATTCCTTCTTCCTGGTACGCCTAGACACCACCTCACCCCTTCCAAAAAAGCGGAATAAAATCCACTGAATTCACAAATAAGCAGGTGCTCTGAAACAAAAGACCCCACTTTGTGGTAGTTAAGCGTTCTGCCAGAATGACTGACCTTCACATTCTGACCAAGGTGAGGCCCAGCGATAGCTGTGCGTTACCTGCAATGCTAACCGCCAAAAAGACAATGCAACTCAGAAGGGAACAAACAGCACAGTCAGGCATGTTTGCTGGCTAGGGAGAGGCCTATCTCCACAGCTGTGCTGGCAACAAACAGAGCTGCTTATCAAGAAGGGAGACAAGAGGTTGCTAATCATTAGGTCATGAGAATTAAAAAAGAAGTTTTTTAATACAGCAGAAACTTGACATAAATAGACTTTTTATACAGTATACAAAATTGGAAACTGTGCAGCCAGGATCCTACAATTATATACTCGTAAAATTTAGTGGTCAACATTGCCGTCTGAATGCCATTAATTAAAAGGGAACAGGCTCAACGTAAATACCCTCCAGGTCAGGGTAGTGACAACAGTATTAACCGAAGGCAAGACCCGCAATTAAAACGGCTAACTTTTAAACACCTGTCCTGAATGTTTTGTCTAAATGCAGTCTGCACGCACACTGTCAACGGTCACATTATGGCAAATGGAGGCTGTCTGGAATATACACGAAACAAACATAGCCAAGCCGTCATTCGTAATTAAAGAAAGCCATCTACAGAGCAAACACCTTTGTACTACAATGCATTTCAGAATTTTAAAAAAACAACAAGTGGCGGGTAAACAACTGTGAGATTCGACGCTAGGTGACACCACGAAAACGCCCAACAAGTAATTTTCCAGAAGGGAGTTTCCTGGTGCGTTTTGAAGGCAGACAGGCTGAACTTAAAAAAAAAAATTTTTTTGTAAAGTGTAATTGGGCGTTCTTACCTTTTCCTAGCCTCGTTCCCGTGTGAAGATGCCGTCTGTGCACTGAGAATTCAAAAACTTCTGAACCGAAACTTGGTTGGCATGGCACTCCCTCTTCACAAAATCCTGACCTGAACGCCTGAATTACGAAATAAATTAATGGAATTACACTCAGGTTTGTGGGAATAAAACTAGATCTGATATTCCAGAGCATTTAAAAAAATTTTCTCTGGCAGGCAACAGTAGCTCCATGTTTGCATTTGGGCTACAATATGCACTCCACGGATTTCAAAGACTTCAGCCGGATGGTAAGTTATGTGACCATTTGAAGTATGTATCTTTGATTATACAATAAATTTAATTGTCGATAAAACAAATTAATAATTGGTACGCTTTTAATTTCAAGACTGTATATAAGCAATTGTGTAAGCTGCTATCGCGATTCAACAATCTGAATAAAAAATAAACACAAGTTATGCGAAATCAATCAAATGTTTTACCGTAACCATGTATGACTACATTACTTCGTGACTCTATATGAATTCTTTCTAGATTTTCACCTGAGTGATCCAACACAATTTTTGTCTCTAAGGTACAGTATATATTTCGCATAGACCAAACGATTACTTAGAAATAATTGCGGAAAAAGTCTTACCTGTGCCAAGAGAAGGATTACTCCTAACTCTAAACTTCTTAGACGCCCCATCCGATTAAAATCCTTATCGTAAAGTCTCTATAAATGTAAAACGAATAAAAAGAATAAATCCGTTCCGCGTTGCTCTTCTCAACAGTATTCCCTTCTCGGAGGTGTTTTCGGTGTGCACAGCAGTTCTAATTAACCAAAGCAGGTAGTTTCGGGGGAAGTGCTGACGTCAGTGGGCAGGTGATTTCTCCAAGTATGGGCATGGATCCTTCTTATCCGCACGAACTGTATCAAGGTGATATCTTTGCTGTTAGGCGGGTCCTAATGCCAGCTGACGATTCCAGATCTGTGAATTCCCCTTCAGACAAAACCGGGAAAACATCAAAAGAGTTAGGAATTTGTACCTGTGTCTTAAACTGCATATAGATATCAGTTTACTCCTATTCAGTCATTAATATTCCATAAGTATTTTCATTTTTAATTCTCGCTTACAACGTTAACATCAATTACCAAGTCAAAATGACAACAATTGTCTTGTAGGAACTGGCACAGTCTCCATACAAAAGAAAGGCATTATATTGTCAGGAATAATTCTGTTACACAATGAAAAAATAAATAAATACATTTAAAAAAAACTCCGTATACCTACTATAATTGATAAAGAAGTTGCTCTGGTGTGAAAACTAATGGCTAGACAAGCCAGATGCTGTATTTCCTGTAGGAATTATTGAATGAAGACACATCTTTTGTACCTTTAATTTGGTCCATCCTAATGCAGCTCCATTTTTTACATTCTATGGCGGTCAACTCCTGTCTCCTACGGATCTGTCTTTGCAGTGGCTCCAGAGGAGTGACTGCGCATCTTTAACAAGCCCCTCCCCCCACCCCTTACCCTTCATGGGTGAATCTGGACATCTCTTTAGTCTGTACACAAGCACTTCCACTTCAGATGTATCCACTCACTAATCATTACACCCTTCCAAACTACTTCCTTTTTTGCTACTGAGGTTCACAAAGGTGCCGTACGCCCAGTCTTACTGACCACGTCAGCAACGGCATACTGTTCGATCTGTGCGTAATCCCAAACTCTACTGAAAAACCAGTCAAAACAACCGATTAGCCAGGTCCACCACACCATGAGTATCTTGCCTTTTCTGTCAAATCAGTGATTATTTGCCACAGACTTCCCAAACTTGGGGTATTGGTCTACATCTTGGGGGGGGGGGGGGGGGTTTCCACAGGTACCCGAAGGTGCTGCAGGGAGTCCCATGACAGCAGCCACAAGCACATTGATTTTTCTGACAGACCTAACCTAGCAGACTTCAAGCATGGAGTATTTTAAGAATGAACCAAGAGCACAGTTTTTTCCCCTAAATACGTGACGCACATGCCTGACTTGCTTTTAACTCCTACGAGTACTCCTACTGGTTAACAGCTGATACTTTAGCCCCGACCATTATGAGAAATCCATACAAACCACCCATGCAATGTCGATACTGAAGTACATGGTGCTTACTCATCATTTGCGGGTTTCTTCTTACTTCCCGATTGGTAATTTAGATATAAATAATAAAACAGGGAGAAGGGAGTCAACGAGGGACAGCCCATCAGCGGTCTGTTTCAGTATTCAGAGCTCCTACAGGTAGTTAACAAAACAACAACAATAAAAAAGAAAGAAGAAAAAAAACAGTTCTGAATAGTACAGAGGGTGTGTAATCGTCTGGGTGTGTTTTCCTGGCATTGGTTGTACATGCATACCCTTAGGGTGATGTCAGTCATTATTCCTTAATGGTACTAAATGATCACCACCCACAGAGCACTGTCCACAGAGCACAAGAAGTGAGATCTGAACCCAATCAAGCATTTGAGAAAATTCTCGCATGACACCCGAGACACCATTTATATTGATGTGGTGGCACTTTTCTTGGTGTTTGCATTTTTTAAAAGTTTTTTTTTTTGGTGACACTTTTTTGTATGCTACATGCACTGCACAATTAGTTACAACGGCAACCGCAAAACCAGTTTGGAGACAAATGGCAAAAATTTCACACAAGCAGACTTCCTGTTCTTTTCTTTTTTTTTTGTTTTGTTTTTTTTTAAAGAAGCTACACCGACACGTGTTATTCGCTCTCCGGAACCAACAGCATTTTCCTTTTGAGCCAGGCCCTTCCCAAGCGTCAGGAGGGGGAAGAGAACCGCGCACAAGACCGTGATGGAGCCTGATTCTGAAAATCAACTTTAATCGTTCTGCAGAGTCGAAACAAACAAGCGGCATTCCTCACAGGGACTTTGGGTTTCGGGATCTCACAAAAACCTCCTGCGGCTCTGTTAATCATTCATGGCTGCGTCCAGCTGCATCGATCCGTTCCTGCTAGGCCTTCTCCAAGCCAGCCCACATTAATGCGCAGTTTAGCGTAAGAGCCCGTCCCTCCCATTAGCCTTACAGTTCAGTCTGCGTTTACGGGCAGAGGAATTTACAGCCAGCGGTCAGATGTTAAAGAGGCACCAAGGGTGCTGCTGTATCAGAATATAACCCAGGCTACGCATTCTGTTTCAGATGCTTTGCATGTATAAATTGGCCTTATAAGGGATGTCGACTCTGCTTCTGGTGTGTCCGATTTAACTCCGTCCCCAGGAGTTCATTTTAAGACTTGATAGATACTTGATTAAATACACATTAAGTTTTACGGTGCTCGTGTTGTTTTTACAGAGAACAGCTTGAGCTGTGTTGCCCTGTAAGTTCCTGTACAGCAAGTACGAGATGATCAGAAATGGAAAAAATGCAGCCATTATCGATTTGATCTGATTTCTGGTGCTAAATCAACCTATTAACAAAATACAGAAAGTAAACCAAAGCTATTGAAAATAAACAAAAACAGCACTTTGGCTCAATGCACTCACAGCATTTACTTGCACCTGCCTGTTACAGTGAAATGGCACCTTTTTCATTTGTAGTGGCACCATGCCTGAGGTAAGGCAATGGACTAGGTGGGTAGAATGCTGTGCTTGACAATGCATTGACCTGCTAGGGTTTATCGCTTCACAATCTTCAGTGTAGACCGGTAATATGAGTCTTACAATAAAAAGACAAAAACCTAGTAGATGCAGCTTCTTCCTTATTGTTATTCTGTTTTAAGGAGGGGTAATATCTCATTTATGGGTTACATTATTGATAGCTAATACATTTGTGGTACTAGAGTTACAATAAATAATATACCGTCTATGGCTGCACAGTTTTTGTTTTTAAGTTATTTAAGCGGTTGGCCCTATGCCTGTTCCTCCATCATTTTACGCGGCTATATTTTCATAATTATAAGTGGGATAACATAAAAAGTGTTTCTCAGACTGCTGGGTCTAGCTTATTTGAAAGTTGCAGGGTTTTTTTTCCCATGATCAGGTATTACCTAACACGCATGAAAGTACCTACCTCACCCTGGGGCCTGTCAGCTCAAGAGAAGCCAAAGTTTAGGCAGACAGAGTGACTCTTCTACTCCTGAAAATCTATTTTCAGGACAAGCAAGCTAGCTACAATAATAATAACCACATATAAAAATAATAATAACCATTTATATTGCAGCCAAAGGGTATGTGAGCCCTAGACAAATGAGAATCCGGTAACAAGCATGTTGACGACAAATAAATTTATGTTTGAATGTAGCATGTCCAGCAAGCTAGTGCTCGTTTTTATATTTATTTTTTATAATAGTAGCTAGGTGTAGTTAGCTCATGTTTAAACTGGCATGAGAAAGGGTAAAATAAGCTAGCAACCTGGTGAACAAAATTATTTAAACTACATAATATTGTTTAATTAACTGAACACTCCTCACAATTTAACCAGCTAACATTAGCAAGCTAGCAGCTGGCAGTAATCAATGGGTGCAGTCGCCTGATAGTGAACCCAAACTACTTAAATAACCGGAGTAATATTTTAATTAGCGAGGTAATGTTACAGATTATAGATAGCCAGAATTATGCTAGAGCTGTGTTCAGTCACAGGTAACACATGAAAGGTAACAATGAAGGAAAAACAAAGTATAGTGAAAGCAGGTGCTTCCACACAGGTGTGGTTCCTGAGTTAATTAAGCAGTTAACATACCATGCTCATTGTTGGGTATAAAAATGGTGGGCAGACCATTTGCCCATTATTTTGGCTACACTGGCTAGAAGAAGAGATCAATTTTTTCTTAAATATCACGATGTTACCAATCAGTGGCACGTATGAATCAATTTCGATTTTCTGGCCAATGAGATGCCACTAGTTTTGCTTGCGACTACAGCAAACAAAGTCACACAGTTTTCACTGACAGAACTACATCTACTTTTGATCCATTATTTTGAAGCTGTAGTCAAGTTGTTCCCCTTTAGAGAACATAGTGCTAATTCAACATTATTTCCCTATTTTCAAGATTTCCGCTTAGCATTTTACGGATCAAACCAAACTTTCATGCAAACTCACAGAACATAATCTCATGACTTCCTTTTATAAATTAGGAGTAAAATGATCAGGCAATTTTCTGATCTTATCCTTGTTCTCTCCATCTCTCTCTCTCTCTCTCTTCTTTCTTTGTTCTGGATTGTCCAGAGATCTTTAGATAAACCTTACTCCCCAACCCACAGAACAGCAACCCTAATTGTGTTAGTCACAATTTGTGTCTGTTCTTGAATTCCCATTTTGAAATATAAAAAGCAGGCTGATATTGGCATAATGGAACTGCGTCATTTCGGAGGCTGACTGACTTATGTGCCTGCTGTTTAGAGACATTCACATAGACACTTAGTTGTTCTCTGAGGGAAAAAAATTTGGGGATATAACTGCCATCTGTGGCTTTAAAGTCACTGTGTCAAAGACATTTCCTTTAAATAAAAAATAAGCAGAGTTTGTGACCACTTCTGCTGCTGAGTTTCATACATGAAATGCACATATGCTGTGAAGTGGAATTTGTTTCACCATTAAGTTCAAACATTATTTTACGTAAGTAAAATTTTGGTTTTCAAATTGTCGAGAAAATTCATGCCCAAATCAGTTCAGTTCTCGTTTTAAGATCAAATGTATGCTGTCGTGGGAAAAACACATTCTTCAGGCGCCCACTTCAAAAGAACAACACACCCTATGCCTCCCCAGGACGTTCAAAAGGTCTGTCTGAAATTAAAGGAAGTCGCATTATGGCAAAACTGGGGAGTGTTTGTTTTGCATTCTTTTAGTATGGCTATCTTGGCTTGAACATTAACCTCACAGGACGGACGCAATAACTCGGTAAATCAACCACTGTATTTGCATATTCCTGCTGAGGGACTGTGGACTAGTCTGAGATTCTTTCCCAGGAAGGGCACGGTGACTACGGTACAGCAACTGGGTGATCAATTCAAGTAGTCGCAATTGAGTCATAACCTGTGCCTCATGATGTCACTACCACAAACCTTTACCCTGGTTGCTAAACTAAGAGACAGCTCCGCCTACTTTACGATCGGGGATTAATGGTAGGCTACTATTGATACTAACTGAAGAGTTAACGTTAACAGTTAACAGCTTTTTCGTCTGAGCTACTAGCTTTTCCCTTGCCCGCCTTCAGAAATCCTAGTTGTTAATAGGCTGTGGTGACATTTCACCATGATAGACAAACAGTTCAGTGACTTTGGTTCACTTAAGGTGTTAATGATGTCTCTGTGCCAGTCAGGCATTTAAACATGATCTACAGAAGGTAATAGGTAAAGTAGTCACCCAGTCAATGGACTAACTTTTAAACTAATACTGTTGTGAGCAGATCCCCATTATGTATTTGCCAGGTGCAATAGAATTTGGTTGATATAGATAAATACAAAAGGGTGTTAGTGTCATATGCTGAACATATCATAAACATAAGGGTCAATAAAATACATTTTAACAGATGTGTTTCAACAGTGTCAATTTTTTCATATTTGTTTTCCAAACCATTTCCTCTCAAGTCTTTTGTCCCATAACCAAAACCCCTTAATAGCTTACCCTGACCTGGGGATATTATGGAAGATGGTTGCTTATTTTACCAACCTGCGCTCATTTAATCCCGCGCTTGGTTTCTCAATCTGAAAGTGAAAATGTAAGGCTGCGGAACGACTCATTCAGACGAGGCATCCCGTGCCAGTATTGTCTGCGGCCTGTAAGCTCCTAGGGCGTCGTCCAGAGTTTAGGAGGGTTCAGTTGGTTAAGGTGTTCCGTGTTTCACCGCTCTCTAGCGAATCCCCACCCCCCAGTGGTCAATCGGGGGCCCGTGGGCTGCGTGTTAAAGCCGCATATGAAAGGTCCTCCTCTGACTCCACTCTGTGCGGGGCTTAGCTGTAGCCTGCAGTGTGACAGGAAGCGGACTGGTGACACCACGTTTTTCGTCGGACAACCGTGGATGTCTACATTCCCCAAAATCGGCACTGGGGCTGCGGTTCCAGACAGTTGGGCATTCTAAAATAGGGTGGGAATTAGACATGCTCAGCACCCAAGCTGGGTGCCAAATTTATTTGTTTATTTATTTTTTCTTTTTAAAAAACAAAGTGAAAATGCATCCTAAAAATTCAAAAATGACAGTTTTTCTCCCAGATACAATAGCTATGTTTGTAACTTAAAACTCTTTTCAATTTTAGCATTCTGATCATGTTATTGTCTTATATTTGTGCTAACAGCGCTGTGTAGTGCACCTGAAAGGTGCTAAACAAACTTATTATTTTTACCATCACCCGAATTTTAAAGCCATCTGGAATGCCCAAACACGGCTGTTCCATTGCCACCGCACCCTCCTCCAGTTTGGGCACAATAACACAGATGTCCAATGCAGTACATTGCGGTACATGCTGTCAGCCAACTGCCAATTTCCCACTCTGAAGCACAGCCGGCTGAGCTTCCTCAGCACCTGGGTCCTGCAGTCTGCACAGGTGGATGGCAGAATGGCAGTCCTGGGTTAAATACGACCTTTAGACGGCAGTAAAATTTGAAAAACGCTCCTGGTCATCTTTGATCATTTTAAAGGAAACTTGTAACCACTAACCACAACCTGCACTTATACTAAAGGACAATTTTGTTTTGAATATCGATGAAAATTGCTTTATTTTATTGGCAGTGATCTGCAAACATTTTACCGATGACATTTCTCATTTTTTTGAAAAAAAAAAAGAAGTAAAAAATAAGACATGGGGGTTACCCAGGCAACTTCAGCCCTGCCTTTCTGGGTGATGGTCTATCTCTAGAACAGCAAAGTCTTCAACACCCCATTTCTAGTTCCGGTGTCGTTGTGATATGACGACCTTTTATTGGATCACATGACTGTGTACTTTGAAACTTAGTTTTGCTCTTGCGTGTGTATATTTAGTTACGTTAGTTAACCCAGTAGCCTCGCTGGTAGCCTTGCAGTGCTAACTTTTTTAGCCTGCAGGCTAGGCAAGAGCGAGTATGTGAATAAGCACACGTTTGTGCGTTTCTAAAGTGCACAATCATGTGATAGTGTTATATCCAATAAGGGGTTGACGCATCACAATGACACTCAAAACAGGAAATAGGGCGTCGCAGACTTCGCGGGTGTTTAGTTTAGTTTATTTTAGTTTATAAGGATCCCCATTAGCTGTTACACATGGTAACAGCTACTCTTCCTGAGGTCCACATAGAACAATATACAAACAAACACACTTGTAATTTCTTGGAAACTCCAGGTTGAAGTAAGGTCAGATTCACTGGCCTCAGAATATGTGGTGACTGTACTGCGGGGGTTTTGTTTATGAGGGCTGATATTACAGGCCTAAATGATCTGTAAAATGGTCACTGAGTGAACAGCCCAGTTTCGATAAGGAAACAAAAGACCCATTTGTTTTTTCTCACCCCAGCGCAGCTTGCTTGCAAAAGATTATTTGCAGTGGTGTTTTTGCTACAGAAAAGCCCTGCAGCAAAACGAGTTTTTAGTCAAGGCCACTGTGACCACTGCTATGGAATGGAATGAAGATTTGTCATACATTAACCAGGGTAGATTTTTTTTCTTCTCAAAAGTGTTTCCTTGAGTTTTAACATATCAACAAATATTTGGTTTTGACATACCGGCTTAATCTTCGGTGTCAGGGTGCGCTTAGTTCACGGCATAATAATTTAAAACGTATTCAGTGTACTTTGAACAACTTTGTATTTGTTCTTGAATATTTGCAACGAAGTAACTCACGGTGTAACACTGTTAGCTCTCCCTTGATCTGTGCAAAGAGACTGTATTTTTCTTGTACCATTTTTCCAGGAACAAACCCAGGGGGCACAAATCTGGAATAAAACAGTGTGATGGTAGTGATCATGAATTATGTATACAGCTTAGTGTTCTGTGGTTCAAACAAAAGACTGTCTGCCTGTTGGGCGACAAAGGGAAACAGGGCTAGGTAGTGCTTAGTGGGGGGAAGGGTGCTTATTTGCGCATGGGAGATAACAGAGCTTTTATAGCACCATGAAAGCATGTTCCTGCAGGTTGGAGTCAGAGACAGAGTGAGAGAGAGAGAGAGAGAGAGAGAGAGTGAAAAATGCGCTAGCTCCGTCCTAGTTTTCACCCACATCAAAGCAGGATTCTGTGACACCTGATAGACTTGACAGTCGGCTCATAGGTATCACACGGATTTAGTTTTAATTCTTTTTTTGGGGGGGGGGGGGGGGGGGGGGGGGGAAGGGGTCTGTTGAACATGTGTTCTGTACAGTATTCATGAACACAGGCTTAAAGAGACCTTTTTCACTGCTGGTGTTCGGGAAGTGGACGCTGGCTTTTTAAAAAAAAAAGTTTTAATCAGTTCAGATTCATCCATTGGCTGTGCTGACTGACTGCCCTTTCTTGCCCTGTCCATCTTCTTAAAAGCCCATCAAGTGAGCGGAGGCACTCAGATGCTACCAACGCTTAAGGCTGCGTAAAGCCTTAAGATCGCATCGCGCTGCGGAATCATGTTTCCAAACAGTGGAAGCCATTCTTCTCCTCCCAGTTATCTGTCGAGCTAAGCCAGGAAATACGTGCTCGGATTTGTCCAGAAAGTCAGACTGGGCCACATTTCCCCGCGGCTTGGAGACAAGACCTGTCTTGTCTTGCTCCGGGTGTCGTCTCCAGGAATGTGAGCCGGACCTCTCGTCTGACACCCCGCCACTGAAGCCCCCAAAATCCCCCCACCCACCCAACCAACCAACTCGACCATGACATATCCTTAACTACTGGTCGGAGCATGCAGCACTAGAAGGATCTAAGCCATGCTTAACATTTGTTTAATCACATGACCAAATTTAAATTTAATTTCGAAAATCTCTATCAATAATCTTGAAAATGTTTTATATACCGTACATTATGCTCATTAGAATGTAATTATTATTTGCAATCCATATTCTACTTGAAGCAGCTGAAGCAGCTGTTGGGATTGGCCTGAACAAACTTATCTTGGGACAGCTTTTATTTCCAGGCAAACTGAGAGATTTTATACCAGTTCAATGATGGTCTGCAACACTCGTGATATAGTCTACTGGTCTTACGGGTCTCTGTGTTTTGGATTTTGGAGAACGGGATCACGAAAGGACTTGGAAAACCCCTTGAACTGTATCTCAGTGTCCTTTGTAATCCTTCCTATACTGGCCTTTGGCCACCACCACCCCAGCCTGGTTTCTACTGTCTCAATGAGAGAGCCTCCAGGTTTGGCAGTTATCTTGACCGTCCAATTCCGCCAAAGCACCTGGGGGCCTCTTTCAACCCCCACGTCGGATGACGTTCACTGCAAAGAGCTGTGTGGCTGAAACTAATGAGTATGCTGAGGTGGGGGGGGGGGGCTCTCACAGCAGCTGAGAGGGTGGGGTCCTGTGTCAAGAAGTCACATGACTTAACATTCCAGGGAAGAGAGGATTTTGAGTTGTTTGGCGGGGCGGGGGCGCGCGGTGGGGGGGGGGTGCAGTGTCGTCTGTGCACATTGAGTCTCCTTACGCTGTTTACCGTGCCTCAGCATATCAGCACACTTGCAAGCTGTTTACAGAAAACAGCCTCTGTTCATACCGGCTTATTGTTGAGCAGAGAACGAAAAGTTACTTTGGTAATAGATTTCCCAGGTGAACCACAGCGAAGTGAGGGTTGATCACTCACACCCCACCCCCACCCCCACCCCCTTAACCCTCCCCAACTCCCTCAAGGCAGGCTGTATTTAGCCCAGTGTTAATCAGCCACACCCATGCACATACATTTACTAACTGCTGTCACCATGTAATTATGGTGTTTAATGTAAATTGCAGTCATCTTGGTAATAACCTCATACCTTTATTATCCTTTACAACGCAGCTGGTTTAAATACAACTTTAGCTATAACCTCTCTAGTCTCACGTTTTTTAAAAATGTATTTTTAACATAACCCCATAACCAAACCAAACATCTTACTAAATAAAAAGGGAAACAAAATTATTTTTATTTGATTCACAACTAAACATTATAAAGGCTGTTTTTTTTCTTCACTGCAAAACGCATGCCTCAGCAAGACATGACTCCTCAGCCCAGACACACTTCCATTCATATGCGAGCTCTGTAGCTGTTAGGTGAAGGTAGGGCGCTGGTGGGGGGGGTGTTTGTTACTGCACAAATCTTCACGTTAGGAGACGGGGTATGGTTATAACCTGACACTGCCGTCTGCTCGGTTCTTCTCATAACAATGCGTGACTAATGCAAATGGGGGGGGGGGGGGAGGGAGGAGCTGCAGCTATCTTGCCTCCATCCAAAACCAGTCTTTCAGGTCGGGACAGGCTCAAACTCACAGCGGCAAATGGCTGCGAGGCATCAAGCAAAACTCCGTTTCTGTGACAGCCGACGAGATCAGCGGAAATAGGGGCGAGTTGCATCAGCGCTAAGAGCTTTTCGCAATCGATGATCAGTGGAAAATATCCATCATGCCCTCAGTGGTGGTTTTATTCCTTTTGTATATTAGGCAATGAGCCACAGGCAGCAGTGCAGCTGGAGGTACACACACCTGGGGTGAAACGCAGAGACCTGAGAGGGAAATGCATTTCTACATTTCAGGACCACTGGTCAGAAAGTCTGAGCAGAAGTTAGCAAAAGCAGGTGGACTCGTTTGCCCAACGTACGTCTACATTGTCCCTAGTAGGCTACTGACATTATCCCTGATCTAATTAATCCAGACAGGATTAATTCAAATTAATTAAAAACAGACGTAAAAAATGATATTTGCTGTACCCTGAATTTAATGTGTCATTAAAAAAAAAAAGGTAGGTCTTTGTTATGGCACTTTGGCTATTTATCTTTGAAACTTGTAGATCTATGGGTTTTCACCGTAATTTTATACCATGGCTCCAGGTAGTATATAAATAGCCCACATACCAGAGTCAGAGTCAATGGAACTCCATCAATCCTTCTCCATAGCTAGGAGAGTAAGACATGGAGACTCCCTCTCACCTTTCATTTTAGTTCTAAATATGGAACCACCGGCAAAAAGTATAAGAATATGGGAAAGTAATGTGGCAGTAAATACTAATGGTTAAATACATTAAATGCCCTGATACAAAGATGATGTCATGCTCTGTATAACATCCCCCAAGACATCATTGCCGCCATTAATGACACTAACAATAGCAGAATACAGAAACTCATCAGGTTCCAAATAAGTCAAAACACAGGGAAATGTGAAATGATGACTACTGGACGACTTATACTGCGAACAATAAAAACCGATACAGCTTAATTTTGGAACCAAATTAAAACCCGATATGTTGACACTTTAATTACCCAAAACATGAAACATACACTAACCGGCCACTTTATTAGGTACATCTATCTAGTACTGGCTAGGACCACCAACAAGTTGCTGGAAACATTCCTGAGGGATTTTGGTCCATGCTGACTCAATACCATCATACAATTACTGCAGATTTTGCATGTCTGCATGTGTGCTTTATATATTTATATTTATATACATTTATACTTCATTTTTATTTTTATACTTAATATTTATTCCCCGTTTGAAAGAACAGGCTATTTGCTTAAATAAGCAGGTCTAATAAAGAGTATTTATCAATTTCACTAATTTAACATACGTGTATCCTACTGGAAGGTTGTACTTCTCTCGTTCATATGGAGATTGTGAAGTATAAAATGAATTAATTCCCTTGGTTTTTTAAATTAATTTTTCAAACCATATCAATTTTAATTATAGCAGATACATATATGTAATTGTAAAAGCACACATTATTTCTCAATTCCTTTTATGGCATGGAAAGAAATGGTTAAAGATACAGGCAGTGTTCAGGAAACTACTCTGAAAGCATTGTTGTACAAACTACCAGTTACTTGACACTGAAAGTTGTTGAACTACAGCAATGCTACCCTAAAGAGAAGTGTAGCTTGCAAACTACAATTACACAAAAATGCAGTTCAACCAGTTTGTAAAAAAAGTTATCATTATCATGTTCTCCAGACATATTGAGCTATGCCTTTTTTTTGACACAGGAAGAACCAATATACAGCTCAGTGGGAAAATCAGCAATGTGTGGCAATGGGCCGTTGACTGTTAGCAACTATAGTGGAATGGAGCGCTTCTGACCAATCAGGATTGAGGGAAAGGAGAGGAGGCAGCATTTGGGCCCAAAGTACTTGGTAGTTCCTTAACTACAGCTCAAAGTGACAAAATGAACTACTACAACCACTACACAGATTTCAATGTAGTTGAACTACCAGTAAACCGCTGCAAAATGTAATTAAACTACCAGTTTAACAACATATAATTAACCTATTCCTCAACACTGGAAAAAGGAACACTAACACTACCAAACTGGATATCATGCATAATAAATCAGATCAATAATGGGCTGAATGACACAATTTTTACCAAATATAATTGTATGATTTTATTCCTCAAGTAAACTAACAGATAATTTTATACTAATTGTATAAGGCCCATACAAAACTACATGTTCTGATTTTAAGTATAAAAATAAAATAGTATATATATGCTTGGTAAAATATGTAAGTTTATATTACTCAAACAACCAAAAACTCTCCTTTCGGGAGAAAAGAAAAAACACCCCCAGAACTCAGAAGTACTATGACAAATATTTCTCCGGAACAGGTCATGTTAACTTGCTGTGAAGATGTAAAATAAATTGAGGCTTACACGCAGCAGGGGATATAGTTACTATCACCATAAATAGCCCGCAAATTATATTTATCTGTGAAATTAATTGGCCATGTAATTGTACTATGTACATTCACTTACCGTATTTACTGAAGTTTCTGGCATTGGTCTGTCTTCCTAACGGTTTTCTCCAGTAGGAGTTGATGTCTTCTGAATTCTGAAATTACATCGCTCAGGACGTGAATTAATGTTAGTGAAATTCATTAGCTTGCCCGCTAGTCAGTTGATTTGTTTACTTCCAGTAAAAAACGATAGTAAGCGATAACATATCTGTGATTTTTTATAACAAGAAAATCTGCTGTCAGATGTTAGTAACCGTTAGCAAATCACGACGGTTTGCTAGCTAGCTAACATTAGCTGACCGACTGGACTAGACTAAACTGATCTTAGACGACATTTTTAGTAACATTAGACTAGAGGCTACATAGCAAAGTAACTTGTGAAGCCAGCCCTCCCTTTAGCTCGTAAAGCAGTACTGTCTTACCCACTTTTACCACATGTATGAGGTGTATCGGGTATTGGGTAAGTTAGCATTTGATAACATAGACTAGCTAGCCAACTTAGCTAACCTATACCAAAGCCACTAACTAACGTACCGTTTCTCAACCGATGTAACGTCACATTCGTGTTCTGTAATGTGCAAATTATGAGCTAGTCTTGCCACCTAACTTTACTCAACGTGCCACGTGAGATATCAGTATCCTGATGCACATAGATATGTTAGGTCACAAGTTTGTATTAGTTACTGTATTAGCTGTATGTTAATACTTTTGAGCCATCGTGGTTTTGTTTTAAACTATGCAGGGATCGCAGTTGACGTCAGTTTATAATGTACCACCAGGGGGACGTATGGAAGTAGAGTCTGTGGGTGATCTGGTCGCTCGTCATTAAATCCTGAAGCTAACCCAGCCACAGTAGTTGTAATGCAAGAATTTCAACAAGGAGTTATTTTTTGTTAATTAGATGCTTTTCATGTTTAGGGGGATTTTTTACCCTCTTAAGCCACATTATGTCAGAAATAGAGATGTTCTCATTGTGCTGTATTGCAAACAATGACACAAAATAGGTCATTTTTAACGGATCACATTAAAGAGTGAGGTGAACGAATAGGCTTCTAATTAGGTTGTTGAACACTTGTGTTTACATTCTTTCATAATTTTTTCCCCTCTTAATCTCATTAACAGAGTGCAGGTATGGCTTAATTGTTATCATTTGCTTTGTGTTTGAATTCTTCATTAACTACGAAGTGGTTAGTTTCAGTTAGTAGCTATGTGTCCACACTTTGCCTATTGATTCACCTCAGTATTTAATTCGATCGGCTAGAGGATTTTGTTACCTCTTTGAATTAAAGTATTTGAAATACAGCAGAATAAACCAAATGTATGTAGAGGCCTTTTCTACTGAGATGTACATGTTACATTTTTACACACAATGAAGGCTTGCATCGTTCAATGTTGTAACACAACTGTACTTATTTTTAGAGGGTTATTTAAAAAAAACGCCATCCAAACTTTCTCAAACCCCAGCCCAGGTGACCTCACTGTGAAGAGTCATGGATGCAGAGATAGAAATGAGGTCAGAGTTCAGCTCTGTAACGCGCAAGAGCAGGAAGGTGGAGGTAAGGAACACCTCCGCGTTGCTTTGAGGAGGGAAATGACATTAGGCGTAAGGCACTGAGGCGTAGACCTCGGCAGATGCAGAGACCAGCCCAATCTGTGTCGAAGAGGTTTTTTTTTTTTCTTCTTTTTCTTTTTTTTTTACAAAGTTGAATTTTCAGGATGTTCATTAGTGTGACAGGGACATACAGATGAGTCTAGGTCATGAAAAAATAAAAAATGAATTAATTTTAGTCTTTTCAGTTACTGATATTTTATTCCATACTTGCATTACAAATGGTAAACTGTCAGTGTGGTTTTGATGTTTGTTACCAAAATCCAAAAGATGAGCTGTTTCTTGTTTCCATTTCTGATTCCAAAAGGAAAAGCAAATGGCCACACAGTGTACACACGCCCAATGAATTTCCTTTTAAATGTGACACCCAAACAACTCCTCTCCCTCTTATCTCCACAGAGCACTTAGAGATGCTTTTCCCTCTGTACATGAAATGCTGAGTAGAGAATGCTCCTCAAGTTAAAATCAAATCACTGATCCGTAATTTACACATAAATTGTATAAAATGATGGATAATGATTGGTGTCGTGTTCTGAAAGTATTTCAACATTATGAGCAAAACAGCTTGCTGTGAAACCAGAAATGGATTATTCCTTTGAGTTGTCAGCAGTACTGCCGCTGTGTCAATGAATCAGTTATCTTGCTCTCCATAATAATAATGCTGATAATAATAGGCTAATAATAATAATAATAATGCTTCTCATATCACGTGCAAGCAGTGGACTCATTTTCATTTCAGAATTTTGAGCACGTTGCAAAATAATGAGAAGATATTTTGGAGGTGTGTCTTTCTATAACTTATTGTGCAAAAAAACACAACAATTTCCCAGTCTTATTAATCCCAGTGTGTTGGCCAAAACCTCTGCTTTACAGACGACTTGTCGCTCATTTCCTTGAGGTGGGGCAATCCAAGGATTGTTCTGTGGCTTAAGTAGGCCCACGCCACCTAATGGAAATCGGTGGTATTCCAAATAAACGTGCAGATGAATCATTTTCTGTGGCACTGTTAAAAATCTTGATGGAAAGTTAACTACACTTTTTGTTGTGCAGGAATGCAAGTACAGTTCTGTCTGTGTACATGTAAATATTGACTCATTTAAGACAAAGGGTGTGTATTTAGTGCAGTTAAAATTTTTATTATTGCAATCAGGTATATTTGCCTCTTCAATAAATCCCAAAATTGTCTTAACCACCATTTGAGAGAGTCGTGTACTTGAAGTTTACCTTTTAAATGATATGCCTCCATTACAAAGACATTTTCTGTCTCTGTAAGCAATATTTAAAAGCAAAAGGGATGAAAGGTATGAAAAAATGACCTGCTTGGAGAGTACATACAGCTGTAGTCTATGTAATGTATAAGAAGATTCTGTGTATAGGTGTGGGCTATAACATTTTCATGTGGGGCTATTTTGTATGTGTATACATTTATAATACAATGATACATTTGACATAGTTATCTATACATAGATGTATAGTTTCAGAAAGGTCACATGAAAGGAAGATTTTCATCATTGCCACAACTGAGTGAAAGAATGAATGACTGAAAGGCTTGTGTTCATAGGAACGTCTGACCAAGCTGGAAGTACCGCTAATAGGGACTGAGCCCGGGTCTCTGAGGTGGTAGGCGAGTGCTTATACCTCTACACTACCCAGACAGCCCTGTTTATTTATTTTCATGGAGGCATTGCAAAACAAAAATGTGTTTTCGGTATATGTATATTTAAAAAAAATACAATGCTAATTTTTAAAAAAATGACGAAATAAGAAACTTTATTGAGGCAACGGTCTTAAGCTCCTTAAAGAGTGGGTTGTCGTTACCCGCTGCTCCTGTCGACGCAGTGACCTTGTGACGGAACGCGGGCAGGGGGCGTGGCCGTCGAACACACCCACACTACTCTACTGGGCAGCGTGTCAGTCACAGTGCTCCCCACTGCAGTACATGTCCGCCAGTTTCTTAAAAATATTTAAAAATCCAAATAAATTCCAAACAAATAACGGCAATTCAGAAGTTAAGGACACACCACTTTTTGGTAAGATCAGATCCCAACCCATGTCCCAATTTGGCTTGAGTGTTGGGAACCAGGCGACTGGGCGAAGAGGATTTTAGTCTTCGCCGCCGCCGTACATGTCCGCCAGTTTCTTGAAGCGCGGCCCCCACTTGTCCAGGCAGTCGTAGTCCTGGTCCTCCCCCGAGCTGGAGGAGTTGAGGGAGCTGAGGGAGCCGGCCTCAGAGCGGCCTCCTTCGTAGTCGAACACCAGGAGGGAGTCGTACGGCAGGGCGGTGGGGTCTCCGTCCGCGGCCTTCAGATTCTAAAACGCACCAGAGGGGGAAGTTTAAAGGATTACAATGACATGGAATATACAATTAAGCACTTTTTAAAAAATATATTGCCTTTCTGGGACTCCACTTATCACCGAAAAAATTGCACACACACACACACACACACTACATGACCAAAAGTATCAGGAGACCCCTTGGTCTGGGGCTGTTATTCACAGTTTGAGCTAGTACGACATTCTAGACAATTCTGTGCTTCCCCAACAGTATGGGGAAGGCCCTTTCCTGTTTCAGCATGCCAATGCCACCTGGCACACAGCAAGGTCCATATAGAAATGGTTTTGTCAAGAACAGTGTGGAAGAACTTGATTGGACAGTATAGAGCCCTGACCTCAACCCCATCCAACACCTTTGGGATGCAGCAATGCTCCAACATCTAGTATAAGGCCTTCCCAGAAGAGTAGAGGCTATTATAGCAGTAAAGGGTGGACCAACTCCATATTAATGCCAATAATTTTGGATGAGATATTGGATGTCAGGTGTCCACATTCTTTTGGCCGTGTAGTGTACATATACGTGGTGTGAGTATATGCAAATCTTTAATTTTTCTGGGTTTAATGCACATCCGTGATAGTGGATCCACGAACATACCAAACACCTTTTCTTGGAATGTTTTTTTTTTAAATTCATAAAATTGGACAGAAAGCCCGGCATACAACAGAACTCACATCATCGATGAAGTTTCCAATATCCTCGGGGTTGGTGGGTCGGGTCCGGTACTGCGGAACAGGCAGGAACGTCGGGGCCACGTCATCCCGCATGACATCAGGTCTGTTATCCAGGCCTCTGTGCAGCTGGCTCAGGTCATAATCCTGGATGCAGGACAGGCAACAAGGTTTATTAAAATCCCACGTCCACAGCGGAATGTGGCGGCAAAAAAATGAAATAAAAAAGTGCAAAACTTCCAATTACGAGAACCACCGTTTCTATGTAACGGAACAAAGATCACTAAAAGCCAGCGTGGAAATGTTCAAAACAAATCAGACTGAAAGGGAGAGAAAGGACAATAATGGCCTAGACTTTGCCATGGTCACCAGGTTTTTCTCCTGACACTCGTGCTTAAACACCCACCTGGTCCTCCTCGCCACCGCCCTCCTCGTCGTAGTAGTAGAGGTTGCCCCGAACGTCATCGTGGAGGAGAGGCTCCTCCTTCATCGGTCTGCTCCTTCTCCTCAAGAACATGAGGAGTAACAGCACCAGCACTGTGGGTCAGAGAGCATGCCGCCATTAACACCTCACAAACAAGCACATACAACACTAGCACTGCATACCGCCATTAACACCACACAAACAAGCACATACAACACTAGCACTGCGTACCGCCATTAACACCACACAAACAAGTAGCCTACATACAACACTAGCACTGCACACCGCCATTAACACCACACAAACAAACACATACAACACTAGCACTGCATACCGCCATTAACACCACACAAACAAGTACATACAACACTAGCACTGCACACCGCCATTAACACCTCACAAACAAGTAGCCTACATACAACACTAGCACTGCACACCGCCATTAACACCACACAAACAAACACATACAACACTAGCACTGCATACCGCCATTAACACCACACAAACAAGTACATACAACACTAGCACTGCACACCGCCATTAACACCTCACAAACAAGCAACACTAGCACTGCGTACCGCCATGAACACCACACACACAAGCAACACTAGCACTGCATACCGCCATTAACACCACACAAACAAACACATACAACACTAGCACTGCATACCGCCATTAACACCACACAAACAAACACATACAACACTAGCACTGCATACCGCCATTAACACCTCACAAACAAGCAACACTAGCACTGCATACCGCCATTAACACCTCACAAACAAGCAACACTAGCACTGCATACCGCCATTAACACCACACAAACAAGCAACACTAGCACTGCATACCGCCATTAACACCTCACAAACAAGCAACACTAGTACTGCGTACCGCCATTAACACCACACAAACAAGCACATACAACACTAGCACTGCATACCGCCATTAACACCTCACAAACAAACACATACAACACTAGCACTGCATACCGCCATTAACACCTCACAAACAAGCAACACTAGCACTGCAGACCGCCATTAACACCACACAAACAAACACATACAACACTAGCACTGCACACCACCATTAACACCACACAAACAAGCACATACAACACTAGCACTGCATACCGCCATTAACACCACACAAACAAGCACATACAACACTAGCACTGCATACCGCCATTAACACCTCACAAACAAGCAACACTAGCACTGCGTACCACCATTAACACCTCACAAACAAACACATACAACACTAGCACTGCATACCGCCATTAACACCACACAAACAAGCACATACAACACTAGCACTGCATACCGCCATTAACACCTCACAAACAAACACATATAACACTAGTACTGCATACCACCATTAACACCTCACAAACAAGCACATACAAAACTAGCACTGCATACCGCCATTAACACCTCACAAACAAGCAACACTAGCACTGCATACCGCCATTAACACCTCACAAACAAGGACATACAAAACTAGCACTGCATACCGCCATTAACACCACACAAACAAGCACATACAACACTAGCACTGCACACCGCCATTAACATCACACAAACAAGCACATACAACACTAGCACTGCATACCGCCATTAGCACCACACAAACACATACAAAACTAGCACTGCATACCGCCATTAACACCACACAAACAAGCACATACAACACTAGCACTGCACACCGCCATTAACATCACACAAACAAGCACATACAACACTAGCACTGCATACCGCCATTAACACCAAACAAACAAACACATATAACACTATCATTGTGGGTCAGAGAGTATGCAATAACTTATGATGATTTCACTGAGCACTGACTAAGGGTGTTCCAAACACAACTGAAGAAGAAATAATAATACTACTGAATTACTCACGGAGTAAAAGCAGGATGGCTCCCAAAATTCCCAGAATTCCAAGCATTCCTACACCCGCCACAGCCTTTTCGTTGCATTTGAAATCGTCTCCTTTGCAGTCACACACTTTGGCTTGGACAGTGCTGTTCTGGAACAGGCCCTGGTTGTCATACACTCGGAGGATAACGTTGTAATCATTCTGTTCCAGGTGGGTCTTCAGTGCGAGTATTATGCCCGTCTCTGAAACGAATAAAAAACAACAGTTGTGTTTTCTGTGATCGGTAGATGTGTGAATGTCATGAAAACGCTAAATTAAAAAGATGTCTTTGTTTTTATATAGCACCTTTCCTACATTGAAATACAGATCAAAGAGCTCTCCAAAAATCAAAAAACAGTGAAGTAAAACATGAAAAAACAGCACAGACCGAGAAAACAAAATATATACAAAGTTAACATTAAAATAAAAGCGTATACCAGCGTAAAAGAAAAAATAAATACCTATATCCGAGCAAAGTTTTGCGCAGGCAGGCTAGCATAAGACTTGAGTGGTGGTGACATGGCATTCGTGGAATATGACCATTTGTTGTAGTTTCAACATGGCAACTAGGTTTATTAAAGCACATAACCTCTTCAAAATTCATGGCTGACATATTAAGGGGTCTTTTGTTCTACGACGTAAATTACAACCGATAGCATCTCAGCTATGATTTTCGAAGCTGTAACGTGCTTTAATAAAGATGCTACCAAGTTGCTGTATTGCAACTACAACAAACGGTCACATTCTGTGTACATCACATCACCCCTCAAGTTTCATACTAGTCCACCTGCACAAGACTTTTCTCAGATATACACAGTTGATGTATTTCGGGTAGAAGTAGGTCTCAATGAAACTGAGCACAAATTAAGCTCTGTGGATGTTCGTGAGTAACCGTGGCATTACTGTATATCTGGAAAGAGACGCTTCCGTTGAGTTTTTATTATGTAAATATTAGGTGCATTGAGTGCCACAAAAATATGGGTCGATTGAGGTCCGTTGTATCAAGGTGAAGCGCATTTGGAAAAAGTCAAATCTCAGCAAAACTATTTGGACGAATAGATATTACTCTAGCTAAGTGAAAGCAAACTTTAATTGGATTTTTTGGGTGAACTGCCCCTTTAAGTAGGCCAGCACTTGATTATCTACTGCAAGTGCTCGTCTTGGAGGCGACAATCAGCAATGTATGATGGTGCTACACCTAAATGTGGTAAACATCTAAAAGCCTGTCCACCGGGCACAGCGAGGCTTACTTGTGCCGTTCATCCTAACAGTCCAGTGGTTCCCGCTATCTCCCTGCAGTTCCGCACGGAAAGGGGCGGCGAAGCCCGGCCCGTCTCTGTCAGAGACGGACAGCGTCACGGGCTGAGATTCCTGGTTACAGATCGTAATCGTGCTCTCCTCAATTATGGGAGCGTTGTCATTTACATCTTCCAGCTCGATCAGCAGAGTCCCGGTTCCCGTCGCAGGGATATCATCTAAAAAAAAATAATAATAATTAAGAAATGTCTTAGGTTCACAACTTTGAAAGGATAAAAGTAAGCAGGAATGGTACAAAACAAGAAAAGACAATACCGTTATCAATGGCATTAATGAGGGCCCGGTATTTGCCCCCGATGACGAAGGGAGATTCTCTATCCATGGGGCTCCTGACTTTGATGAGTCCAGTCTCTCTATTGACATTGAGCCATCCAGCAGGATCAGAGCCCGATTTATACCTTCAGGGAAACGGGTTGACATTCAGTTTCTTGTTTCCATTCTCTCTCAACCACTACATTGTATAATTTAATCCGCTACTGCACATGGATTTGTTTAAGTCAATGGATACAGTGCCATGAAAAATTAGCTGTCCCCTTTCCTGATTTCATTAAAAAAATGAAACAATTCTTAAAATGTATTTTGTGTTGACCCAGGTTCCCTTTGTCTAACATTACATTTTTGTCTAAAGATCTGAAACCATTGTAAGAAATATGCGATTACAGAAGAAATTAGGAACATGACAAATACGTTTTCACGGCACTGTATGCTACATCACCGTTTGAACATTGAATTGGATCTGCCCTGGTGTGAAAAAAATTAGACATTTTTGGGCATGTATGCTAATGAATCGCAGCTGCAGAAACAAATTAATGAACCTGATTCAGACTAATCCATATGACAGTTGGAGTGTTAAATGTGTGGTATTCCCAGAAACATTCCCATACCACACTTTCTGATTTCTTGCCGTGTCAGGATCGGTTGCTCTATATGCAATAATGTCGGCATCAACTTCCAGGTTCTCTGGTTTAATGACCACCCTCTCAACTGGATTAAAGACTGGAGCCTCATTCACATCCTCCACATTCACAATAACTGTGGCAGTGGAGGTGGGCAGACGGGTGGCAAATGGGGCGTCGTTCTCCACAGTGACCAACAAGGTGTAGCGTGCATTCTTCTCAAAATCAAGGCCCTAAATGGGGACAGAAATCATGCAATTAAATTATAAATCATTTTTAACTTATAACAGTCTGGCAAAAGTCTTGGTGGTTTAGAGACCCTTTGAAATGTTTGATCTCCAGAACATGGATCATTACCTTGACTGTAGTAATAATGCCCTCCAGCTTGCTGGGTCCAGTACTGACATTGAAGAAACCTCCATTGTTTCCCTCAATAATCCTGTACTTAGTTGTCCAGGCCGGTGTGTGAGGGTCATCCCGATCAGTCACTGGCATTTTCACCACCTCGGCACCCACTTCATTCTCAGGGACAGACACTGTGTACTGTGAAGGAGAAAGTTTACAGTATGTGTGTTACACAAAGTATATGACCCAATTCAACAGCTGTTAAAGGATGCTTCTTTATCATGAAAAGAAACTGCACAGCTCAACACACTATGAATAGGAACAACTTGGAATATCACTCAACGTAACTGAAAAGTACCAGTTAAAGGTCACTTACTGAACTGTGCTCAAACTGAGGAGCGTTGTCATTGCTGTCGGTTACTGTGACGATTGCTGTGCAGGTGTTTCTGCGGCCTTCCCCCATCATATCAGCAGCTTGAATTATCAATGTGTACTCACGAAAGTTCTGCAAAAAGAAACGCAAAATAGTTTTACTATTTCTAGTGCATACATTCTTGTCTATTATGTCCATAATGTCTATTTTGTCATTATCATTTTACATATAGTTCCTGTTATTAGTGTATCATATACCTCTCTGTCCAGCCCATCTGTTGTATTCAGTTGGATCCCTCCAGTCGAAGGGTTAATAAAGAACATATCTGGTTTTGGACTCTCTGGGTTTTGGGTCAGAAGTTTGTATCTAATGTCAGCATTTTCTGATCCTGGTTCATCTTTATCAATTGCAGTCACCTTCATGAATTCAAAACCTTAAGAGGGAAAATGAATGAACACAAATAAATATCAAAACAAAAAATATCATTTGATTCAACAGAGCACCACTGCGACTGTTTATGTGATATTGCATCTTGGGCAGTCAACCCGGCTTGTGGATATCGATACTGCTCTCAAAGAATATGCTACTGTTATTATAGCATATTGAATTTTCAAATTTTCCCTGAGATGAACGTACCTTTGGGGGATGATTCGGCTACGTTGCCCAGGAACGGATCCATGGTAAATTCGGGACTGTTGTCGTTCTGATCGATCACCTTGATGACAATGTCCATGGGATCCTCGGCCCGACTGACACTGTCACCCAAAGCGTCAGCGTGAGCCAAGAGCTAGAGAGGGGGAAGAGAGGAATGAACACGGGCCTACAGTTACGGTTGGGACCTATAATAAATCTCACAAAAAATAAAAATAAAGACTTGGCCATTGCTGATACTTGGTAATATTGTCTTGTTGTTGAAAAACAAACTTACTATATATGTATCATTCTTCTCTCGGTCCAAAGGCTGGGTGACACTGAGCCTGCCATTTTCCCTGTTAATGATAAAAAGCCCAACAGGGGGCTGGTCTGCCCCGGGCCCAGTGATGCTGTATTGCACCTTCACTTCCTTTGCCCGGCTGGATCGGATCTGCAAATGCAAACGCAACCAGGCATCGCTGAATAAAACACGACTGAACTACTACCAAACTCAAAATTGGCAAAAACACAGCCACGGGCACATACCTCCACCATGAATTTTGGGAAGGGGCCTCTGTCATTTTCCGGGACGCTGATGGGGGGAATGACCCAGTCCCGCTTCCTCCTCTTCAGTCCTTTGAAAGAGTGTGGAAACACCAGCTGTGGCAGAGCTGCAGAGTGCTGAAGAAGGAAGGAACTATCAGAACTGCTTCCAGGATGTAGCCGTTGCCTTAGAAACCTTTACATCAGACACTATCCATTCTCCCCATATTGCACTGTTAAGTATCAATGCAACAGTATGCTCGTTTCTCTCATTTTGAAGGGATTAAAAGGTTTATTAATATACAAAAAACAACTCATTTGATTGACTGATTCTTGGCTCTTTTCATTGATTATAATAAAGAGCTTGTCATTGACAAGGTATAGCTGTAAGGTATAGCTGTACAAGCTGCTTCCGGGTTCAGAGCGTCTTCAGTTGACCGGCCGGTCCAGAACTCTGCGGCTCACATCTCCACGGTTCTGCTCAAAACCCGTACTAGGGTGCCCTGCCTGCATGCAACTTCCCTTTCCCAACAGCAGATGGCGATGTGGTTCCCTACAGTAGCTTGCACAAGACAAGCCAATAGAATACTGCACAGCTCAACACACTATGAATAGGAACAACTTGAATATCACTCAATATAACTGAAAAGGACCAGTTAAAGGTCACTTACTGAACTGTGCACAAACTGCGGAGCGTTGTCGTTGCTGTCGGTTACCGTGACGATTGCTGTGCAGGTGGTTGCGAGGCCTTCCCCCATCATATCAGCAGCTTGAATTATCAATGTGTATTTAGGAAAGTTCTGCAAAAGGAAACGCAAAATAGTTTTACTATTTCTAACTGGATATATTCTTGTCTATTATGTCCATAATGTCTGTTTTTTAAATCATTGTTATTTTACATATAGTTCCTGTTATTAGTGTATCATATACCTCTCTGTCCAGCCCATCTGAATTCAGTTGGATCCCTCCAGTCGAAGGGTTAATAAAGAACATATCTGCTTTTGGACTCTCTGGGTTTTGGATCAGAAGTTTGTATCTAATGTCAGCATTCGCTGATCCTGGTTCATCTTTATCAATTGCAGTCACCTTCATGAATTCAAAACCTTAAGAGGGAAAATGAATGAACACAAATAAATATCAAAACAAAAAATATAATTTGATTCAACAGAGCACCACTGCGACTGTTTATGTGAGATTGCATCTTGGGCAGTCAGCCCGGCTTGTGGATATTGATACTGCTCTCAAAGAATATGCTACTGTTATTATACCATACTGAATTTTCATATTTGCCATAAGATGAACGTACCTTTGGGGGATGATTCAGCTACGTTGCCCAGGAACGGACCCATGGTAAATTCCGGTCTGTTGTCGTTCTGATCGATCACATTGATGGTAATGTCCACGGGATCCTCGGCCCGACTGGCACTGTCACCCAAAGCGACAGCGTGAGCTAAGAGCTAGAGAGGGGGAAGAGAGGAAAGAACACGGGCCTACAGTTACGGTTGGGACCTCTAATAAATCTCACAAAAAATAAAAATAAAGACTTGGCCATTGCTGATACTTGGAAATATCGTCTTGTTGCTGGAAAAACAAACTTACTATATATTTATCATTCTTCTCTCGGTCCAAAGGCTGGGTGACACTGAGCCAGCCAGTATCCCTGTTAATGGTGAAAAGCCCAACAGGGGGCTGGTCTGCCCCGGGCCCAGTGATGCTGTATTGCACCTTCACTTCCTTATCCCGGCTGTATCGGATCTGCAAATGAAAACGCAACCAGGCATCACTGAATAAAACACGACTGAACTACTACCAAACTCAAAATTGGCAAAAACGCAGCCACGGGCACATACCTGCACCATGAGTTTTGGGAAGGGGCCTCTTTCATTTTCCGATACGCTGATGGGGGGAATGACCCAGTCCCAGTTCCTTGAAGAGTGTGGAAACACAGGCTGTGGCAGAGCTGCAGAGTGCTGAGGAAGGAAGGAACTATCAGAACTGCTTCCAGGATGTAGCCGTCGCCTTAGAAACCTTTACATCAGACACTATCCATTCTCCCCACATTGCACCGTTAAGCAGTAGTGCAAAGGTATACTCGTTTCTCTCATTTTGAAAGGATTAAAATGTTTTTTTTATTAGTTATATATATACATATATATATAAAGTACAACTAATTTTATTGATTGCTGCTTGGCTCTTTTCACTGATTATAATATTGAGCTTGTCATTGATAAGGTATAGCTGCACATGGTGCTTCCGAGCTCAGAGCGTGTTCATTTCACTGGCCGGTCCAGAACTCTGCGGCTCACATCTCCACGGTTCTGCTCAAAACCCGTACTAGGGTGCCCTGCCTGCATGCAACTTCCCTTTCCCAACAGCAGATGGCGATGTGGTTCCCTACAGTAGCTTGCACAAGACAAGCCAATAGAATACTGCACAGCTCAACACACTATGAATAGGAACAACATTGAATATCACTCAATATAACTGAAAAGTACCAGTTAAAGGTCACTTACTGAACTGTGCACAAACTGAGGAGCGTTGTCGTTGTTGTCGGTTACCGTGACGATTGCTGTGCAGGTGGTTGCGAGGCCTTCCCCCATCATATCAGCAGCTTGAATTATCAATGTGTATTTAGGAAAGTTCTGCAAAAGGAAACGCAAAATAGTTTTACTATTTCTAACTGGATATATTCTTGTCTATTATGTCCATAATGTCTGTTTTTTAAATCATTGTTATTTTACATATAGTTCCTGTTATTAGTGTATCATATACCTCTCTGTCCAGCCCATCTGAATTCAGTTGGATCCCTCCAGTCGAAGGGTTAATAAAGAACATATCTGCTTTTGGACTCTCTGGGTTTTGGATCAGAAGTTTGTATCTAATGTCAGCATTCGCTGATCCTGGTTCATCTTTATCAATTGCAGTCACCTTCATGAATTCAAAACCTTAAGAGGGAAAATGAATGAACACAAATAAATATCAAAACAAAAAATATAATTTGATTCAACAGAGCACCACTGCGACTGTTTATGTGAGATTGCATCTTGGGCAGTCAGCCCGGCTTGTGGATATTGATACTGCTCTTAAAGAATATGCTACTGTTATTATACCATACTGAATTTTCATATTTGCCATAAGACGAATGTACCTTTGGGGGATGATTCAGCTACGTTGCCCAGGAACGGACCCATGGTAAATTCCGGTCTGTTGTCGTTCTGATCGATCACATTGATGGTAATGTCCACGGGATCCTCGGCCCGACTGGCACTGTCACCCAAAGCGACAGCGTGAGCTAAGAGCTAGAGAGGGGGAAGAGAGGAAAGAACACGGGCCTACAGTTACGGTTGGGACCTCTAATAAATCTCACAAAAAATAAAAATAAAGACTTGGCCATTGCTGATACTTGGAAATATCGTCTTGTTGCTGGAAAAACAAACTTACTTTATATTTATCATTCTTCTCTCGGTCCAAAGGCTGGGTGACACTGAGCCAGCCAGTATCCCTGTTAATGGTGAAAAGCCCAACAGGGGGCTGGTCTGCCCCAGGCCCAGTGATGCTGTATTGCACCTTCACTTCCTTATCCCGGCTGTATCGGATCTGCAAATGAAAACGCAACCAGGCATCACTGAATAAAACACGACTGAACTACTACCAAACTCAAAATTGGCAAAAACGCAGCCACGGGCACATACCTGCACCATGAGTTTTGGGAAGGGGCCTCTTTCATTTTCCGATACGCTGATGGGGGGAATGACCCAGTCCCAGTTCCTTGAAGAGTGTGGAAACACAGGCTGTGGCAGAGCTGCAGAGTGCTGAGGAAGGAAGGAACTATCAGAACTGCTTCCAGGATGTAGCCGTCGCCTTAGAAACCTTTACATCAGACACTATCCATTCTCCCCACATTGCACCGTTAAGCAGTAGTGCAAAGGTATACTCGTTTCTCTCATTTTGAAAGGATTAAAATGTTTTTTTTATTAGTTATATATATACATATATATATATAAAGTACAACTAATTTTATTGATTGCTGCTTGGCTCTTTTCACTGATTATAATATTGAGCTTGTCATTGATAAGGTATAGCTGCACATGGTGCTTCCGAGCTCAGAGCGTGTTCATTTCACTGGCCGGTCCAGAACTCTGCGGCTCACATCTCCACGGTTCTGCTCAAAACCCGTACTAGGGTGCCCTGCCTGCATGCAACTTCCCTTTCCCAACAGCAGATGGCGATGTGGTTCCCTACGGTAGCTTGCACAAGACAAGCCAATAGAATACTGCACAGCTCAACACACTATGAATAGGAACAACTTGAATATCACTCAACATAACTGAAAAGTACCAGTTAAAGGTCACTTACTGAACTGTGCACAAACTGAGGAGCGTTGTCATTGCTGTCAGTTACTGTGACGATTGCTGTGCAGGTGGTTGCGAGGCCTTCCCCCATCATATCAGCAGCTTGAATTATCAATGTATATTTAGGAAAGTTCTGCAAAAGGAAACGCAAAATAGTTTTACTATTTCTAACTGGATATATTCTTGTCTATTATGTCCATAATGTCTGTTTTTTTAATCATTGTCATTTTACATATAGTTCCTGTTATTAGTGTATCATATACCTCTCTGTCCAGCCCATCTGAATTCAGTTGGATCCCTCCAGTCGAAGGGTTAATAAAGAACATATCTGCTTTTGGACTCTCTGGGTTTTGGGTCAGAAGTTTGTATCTGATGTCAGCATTCGCTGATCCTGGTTTATCTTTATCAATTGCAGTCACCTTCATGAATTCAAAACCTTAAGAGGGAAAATGAATGAACACAAATAAATATCAAAACAAAAAATATCATTTGATTCAACAGAGCACCACTGCGACTGTTTATGTGACATTGCATCTTGGGCAGTCAACCCAGCTTGTGAATATCGATACTGCTCTCAAAGAATATGCTACTGTTATTATAGCATACTGAATTTTCATATTTGCCAAAAGATGAACGTACCTTTGGGGGATGATTCGGCTACGTTGCCCAGGAATGGATCCATGGTAAATTCGGGTCTGTTGTCGTTCTGATCGATCACATTGATGATAATCTCCATGGGATCCTCGGCCCGACTGGCACTGTCACCCAAAGCGACAGCGTGAGCTAGGAGCTAGAGAGGGGGAAGAGAGGAATGAACACGGGCCTACAGTTACGGTTGGGACCTCTAATAAATCTCACAAAAAATAAAAATAAAGACTTGGCCATTGCTGATACTTGGAAATATCGTCTTGTTGCTGGAAAAACAAACTTACTTTATATTTATCATTCTTCTCTCGGTCCAAAGGCTGGGTGACACTGAGCCAGCCAGTATCCCTGTTAATGGTGAAAAGCCCAACAGGGGGCTGGTCTGCCCCAGGCCCAGTGATGCTGTATTGCACCTTCACTTCCTTATCCCGGCTGTATCGGATCTGCAAATGAAAACGCAACCAGGCATCACTGAATAAAACACGACTGAACTACTACCAAACTCAAAATTGGCAAAAACGCAGCCACGGGCACATACCTGCACCATGAGTTTTGGGAAGGGGCCTCTTTCATTTTCCGATACGCTGATGGGGGGAATGACCCAGTCCCAGTTCCTTGAAGAGTGTGGAAACACAGGCTGTGGCAGAGCTGCAGAGTGCTGAGGAAGGAAGGAACTATCAGAACTGCTTCCAGGATGTAGCCGTCGCCTTAGAAACCTTTACATCAGACACTATCCATTCTCCCCACATTGCACCGTTAAGCAGTAGTGCAAAGGTATACTCGTTTCTCTCATTTTGAAAGGATTAAAATGTTTTTTTTATTAGTTATATATATACATATATATATAAAGTACAACTAATTTTATTGATTGCTGCTTGGCTCTTTTCACTGATTATAATATTGAGCTTGTCATTGATAAGGTATAGCTGCACATGGTGCTTCCGAGCTCAGAGCGTGTTCATTTCACTGGCCGGTCCAGAACTCTGCGGCTCACATCTCCACGGTTCTGCTCAAAACCCGTACTAGGGTGCCCTGCCTGCATGCAACTTCCCTTTCCCAACAGCAGATGGCGATGTGGTTCCCTACGGTAGCTTGCACAAGACAAGCCAATAGAATACTGCACAGCTCAACACACTATGAATAGGAACAACTTGAATATCACTCAACATAACTGAAAAGTACCAGTTAAAGGTCACTTACTGAACTGTGCACAAACTGAGGAGCGTTGTCATTGCTGTCGGTTACTGTGACGATTGCTGTGCAGGTGGTTGCGAGGCCTTCCCCCATCATATCAGCAGCTTGAATTATCAATGTATATTTAGGAAAGTTCTGCAAAAGGAAACGCAAAATAGTTTTACTATTTCTAACTGGATATATTCTTGTCTATTATGTCCATAATGTCTGTTTTTTTAATCATTGTCATTTTACATATAGTTCCTGTTATTAGTGTATCATATACCTCCCTGTCCAGCCCATCTGAATTCAGTTGGATCCCTCCAGTCGAAGGGTTAATAAAGAACATATCTGCTTTTGGACTCTCTGGGTTTTGGGTCAGAAGTTTGTATCTGATGTCAGCATTCGCTGATCCTGGTTTATCTTTATCAATTGCAGTCACCTTCATGAATTCAAAACCTTAAGAGGGAAAATGAATGAACACAAATAAATATCAAAACAAAAATTATAATTTGATTCAACAGAGCACCACTGCGACTGTTTATGTGATATTGCATCTTGGGCAGTCAGCCCGGCTTGTGGATATCGATACTGCTCTCAAAGAATATGCTACTGTTATTATACCATACTGAATTTTCATATTTGCCATAAGATGAACGTACCTTTGGGGGATGATTCGGCTACGTTGCCCAGGAACGGACCCATGGAAAATTCGGGTCTGTTGTCGTTCTGATCGATCACATTGATGATAATCTCCATGGAATCCTTGGCCGAACTGGCACTGTCACCCAAAGCGACAGCGTGAGCCAAGAGCTAGAGAGGGGGAAGAGAGGAATGAACACGGGCCTACAGTTACGGTTGGGACCTCTAATAAATCTCACAAAAAATAAAAATAAAGACTTGGCCATTGCTGATACTTGGAAATATCGTCTTGTTGCTGGAAAAACAAACTTACTTTATATTTATCATTCTTCTCTCGGTCCAAAGGCTGGGTGACACTGAGCCAGCCAGTATCCCTGTTAATGGTGAAAAGCCCAACAGGGGGCTGGTCTGCCCCAGGCCCAGTGATGCTGTATTGCACCTTCACTTCCTTATCCCGGCTGTATCGGATCTGCAAATGAAAACGCAACCAGGCATCACTGAATAAAACACGACTGAACTACTACCAAACTCAAAATTGGCAAAAACGCAGCCACGGGCACATACCTGCACCATGAGTTTTGGGAAGGGGCCTCTTTCATTTTCCGATACGCTGATGGGGGGAATGACCCAGTCCCAGTTCCTTGAAGAGTGTGGAAACACAGGCTGTGGCAGAGCTGCAGAGTGCTGAGGAAGGAAGGAACTATCAGAACTGCTTCCAGGATGTAGCCGTCGCCTTAGAAACCTTTACATCAGACACTATCCATTCTCCCCACATTGCACCGTTAAGCAGTACTGCAAAGGTATACTCGTTTCTCTCATTTTGAAAGGATTAAAATGTTGTTTTTATTAGTTATATATATACATATATATATAAAGTACAACTAATTTTATTGATTGCTGCTTGGCTCTTTTCACTGATTATAATATTGAGCTTGTCATTGATAAGGTATAGCTGCACATGGTGCTTCCGAGCTCAGAGCGTGTTCATTTCACCGGCCGGTCCAGAACTCTGCGGCTCACATCTCCACGGTTCTGCTCAAAACCCGTACTAGGGTGCCCTGCCTGCATGCAACTTCCCTTTCCCAACAGCAGAGGGCGATGTGGTTCCCTACGGTAGCTTGCACAAGACAAGCCAATAGAATACTGCACAGCTCAACACACTATGAATAGGAACAACTTGAATATCACTCAACATAACTGAAAAGTACCAGTTAAAGGTCACTTACTGAACTGTGCACAAACTGAGGAGCGTTGTCATTGCTGTCGGTTACTGTGACGATTGCTGTGCAGGTGGTTGCGAGGCCTTCCCCCATCATATCAGCAGCTTGAATTATCAATGTATATTTAGGAAAGTTCTGCAAAAGGAAACGCAAAATAGTTTTACTATTTCTAACTGGATATATTCTTGTCTATTATGTCCATAATGTCTGTTTTTTTAATCATTGTCATTTTACATATAGTTCCTGTTATTAGTGTATCATATACCTCTCTGTCCAGCCCATCTGAATTCAGTTGGATCCCTCCAGTCGAAGGGTTAATAAAGAACATATCTGCTTTTGGACTCTCTGGGTTTTGGGTCAGAAGTTTGTATCTGATGTCAGCATTCGCTGATCCTGGTTTATCTTTATCAATTGCAGTCACCTTCATGAATTCAAAACCTTAAGAGGGAAAATGAATGAACACAAATAAATATCAAAACAAAAAATATCATTTGATTCAACAGAGCACCACTGCGACTGTTTATGTGACATTGCATCTTGGGCAGTCAACCCAGCTTGTGAATATCGATACTGCTCTCAAAGAATATGCTACTGTTATTATAGCATACTGAATTTTCATATTTGCCAAAAGATGAACGTACCTTTGGGGGATGATTCGGCTACGTTGCCCAGGAATGGATCCATGGTAAATTCGGGTCTGTTGTCGTTCTGATCGATCACATTGATGATAATCTCCATGGGATCCTCGGCCCGACTGGCACTGTCACCCAAAGCGACAGCGTGAGCTAGGAGCTAGAGAGGGGGAAGAGAGGAATGAACACGGGCCTACAGTTACGGTTGGGACCTCTAATAAATCTCACAAAAAATAAAAATAAAGACTTGGCCATTGCTGATACTTGGAAATATCGTCTTGTTGCTGGAAAAACAAACTTACTTTATATTTATCATTCTTCTCTCGGTCCAAAGGCTGGGTGACACTGAGCCAGCCAGTATCCCTGTTAATGGTGAAAAGCCCAACAGGGGGCTGGTCTGCCCCAGGCCCAGTGATGCTGTATTGCACCTTCACTTCCTTATCCCGGCTGTATCGGATCTGCAAATGAAAACGCAACCAGGCATCACTGAATAAAACACGACTGAACTACTACCAAACTCAAAATTGGCAAAAACGCAGCCACGGGCACATACCTGCACCATGAGTTTTGGGAAGGGGCCTCTTTCATTTTCCGATACGCTGATGGGGGGAATGACCCAGTCCCAGTTCCTTGAAGAGTGTGGAAACACAGGCTGTGGCAGAGCTGCAGAGTGCTGAGGAAGGAAGGAACTATCAGAACTGCTTCCAGGATGTAGCCGTCGCCTTAGAAACCTTTACATCAGACACTATCCATTCTCCCCACATTGCACCGTTAAGCAGTAGTGCAAAGGTATACTCGTTTCTCTCATTTTGAAAGGATTAAAATGTTTTTTTTATTAGTTATATATATACATATATATAGAAAGTACAACTAATTTTATTGATTGCTGCTTGGCTCTTTTCACTGATTATAATATTGAGCTTGTCATTGATAAGGTATAGCTGCACAAGGTGCTTCTGGGCTCAGAGCGTGTTCATTTCACTGGCCGGTCCAGAACTCTGCGGCTCACATCTCCACGGTTCTGCTCAAAACCCGTACTAGGGTGCCCTGCCTGCATGCAACTTCCCTTTCCCAACAACAGAGGGTGCTGTGGTTCCCTACGGTAGCTTGCACCAGACAAGCCAATAGAATACTGCACAGCTCAACACACTATGAATAGGAACAACTTGAATATCACTCAACATAACTGAAAAGTACCAGTTAAAGGTCACTTACTGAACTGTGCACAAACTGAGGAGCGTTGTCATTGCTGTCGGTTACTGTGACGATTGCTGTGCAGGTGGTTGCGAGGCCTTCCCCCATCATATCAGCAGCTTGAATTATCAATGTGTATTTAGGAAAGTTCTGCAAAAGGAAACGCAAAATAGTTTTACTATTTCTAACTGGATATATTCTTGTCTATTATGTCCATAATGTCTATTTTTTAAATCATTGTCATTTTACATATAGTTCCTGTTATTAGTGTATCATATACCTCTCTGTCCAGCCCATCTGAATTTATTTGGATCCCTCCAGTCGAAGGGTTAATAAAGAACATATCTGCTTTTGGACTCTCTGGGTTTTGTATCAGAAGTTTGTATCTAATGTCAGCATTCGCTGATCCTGGTTCATCTTTATCAATTGCAGTCACCTTCATGAATTCAAAACCTTAAGAGGGAAAATGAATGAACACAAATAAATATCAAAACAAAAAATATCATTTGATTCAACAGAGCACCACTGCGACTGTTTATGTGATATTGCATCTTGGGCAGTCAGCCCGGCTTGTGGATATCGATACTGCTCGCAAAGAATATGCTACTGTTATTATACCAAACTGAATTTTCATATTTGCCATAAGATGAACGTACCTTTGGGGGATGATTCGGCTACGTTGCCCAGGAACGGATCCATGGTAAATTCGGGTCTGTTGTCGTTCTGATCGATCACCTTGATGATAATCTCCATGGGATCCTCGGCCCGACTGGCACTGTCACCCAAAGCGACAGCGTGAGCCACGAGCTAGAGAGGGGGAAGAGAGGAAAGAACACGGGCCTACAGTTACGGCTGGGACCTCTAATAAATCTCACAAAAAATGAAAATAAAGACTTGGCCATTGCTGATACTTGGTAATATCGTCTTGTTGCTGGAAAAACAAACTTACTTTATATTTATCTTCCTTCTCTCGGTCCAAAGGCTGGGTGACACTGAGCCAGCCAGTATCCCTGTTAATGGTGAAAAGCCCAACAGGGGGCTGGTCTGCCCCGGGCCCAGTGATGCTGTATTGCACCTTCACTTCCTTATCCCGGCTGGATCGGATCTGCAAATGCAAACGCAACCAGGCGTCACTGAATAAAACACGACTGAACTACTACCAAACTCAAAATTGGTAAAAACGCAGCCACGGGCACATACCTGCACCATGAGTTTTGGGAAGGGGCCTCTTTCATTTTCCGAGACACTGATGGGGGGAATGACCCAGTCCCTCTTCCTCCTCTTCAGTCCTTTTGAAGAGTGTGGCAGCTGTGGCAGAGCTGCAGAGTGCTGAGGAAGGAAGGAACTATCAGAACTGCTTCCAGGATGTAGCCGTTGCCTTAGAAACCTTTACATCAGACACTATCCATTCTCCCCATATTGCACCGTTAAGTATCAATGCAACGGTATGCTCGTTTCTCTCATTTTGAAGGGATTAAAAGGTTTATTAATATAAAAAAACAACAAATTTTATTGATTGCTTCTTGGCTCTTTTCATTGATTATAATAAAGAGCTTGTCATTGACAAGGTATAGCTGTAAGGTATAGCTGTACAAGCTGCTTCCGGGCTCAGCGTTCAGTTGACCGGCCGGTCCAGAACTCTGCGGCTCACATCTCCACGGTTCTGCTCAAAACCCGTACTAGGGTGCCCTGCCTGCATGCAACTTCCCTTTCCCAAGAGCTGAGGGCGCTGTGGTTCCCTACGGTAGCTTGCACAAGACAAGCCAATATTATATTACCTCTTCAGGAACGCCATCCACCTCACTGTGTTCGGATTGCTGGTGGTCATCGGTGTGGTGGTGGTGGTGTTTGAGTTCGTGGTGGTGAAGCTGATGGTGGTCGCCATGGCCGTGTTTGCGTACGTGCACCACTCGGACTGTGGCCGACCGGCTCTCGCTCTTGGAGCCCAAAATGGCGATCGTGAAATGCCTCTCTCCGCCATACAGCTCGACAGGCTTCTTCAGGCGCACTGTTCCGTCAGAGTCCACTTCAATGTGAGAATTAAGGCGGAATAAGACTTTCCTGTCGCCACCGCAGTCATCAAAGTGCACTGAAACAAGAGCAAGAAACAACGGAACATTACAGGCATTTAGCAGACTTACACAATATTAACATAGCATTTTACAGTGTAAACATTTATACAGCTGGATATAACCTGAAGCAATGCAGGTTGAGTACCTTGCTTGCAAGGGTACAACAGCAGTGTCCTACCCAGGAATCAAACCTATGACCTTCTGGTTACAAGCTTAGTTCCTTACCCACTGTGCCGCCAAATCAAACACTATCAACACACACCACGCTATCAATAGTGAAGAACATAAACATTATCATGTCAGAAAGGAATGTCATATTTTCATGCATTGAAAGACATTCTAGACCTTCAACAGAACAAATGATTACATATTTCATATTAGCCTTTTTTTAACATTAAGGGGAATAATTGTAAAAAAGCTGCTTTTTATGCTGTCCGTGTCACATCATATGCATAATAAATACACCACCACACTGCCATGGCACGAAGTCTTTTTTTTTTTCTTTTAATTTTATTTTGTTAAATTATCTATAAACCATATAGATACAGCTGGGGGAAAAAACAGTAGGCAAAATTGTGAATATGATTGTATAAGTTGTTGAAACTCAAATAAAAACTAAGTTAAAAAAAAAATCTTTAAAAAAAACAACAAGTGGCGGGTAAACAACTGTGAGATTCGACGTTAGGTGCCACCACGAAAATGCCCAACAAGCAATTTTCCAGAAGGGAGTTTCCGGATGCACTTTGAAGGCAGAAATTAAAAGGAAATTATTTTTTGTAAAGTGTAATTGGGTGTTCTTACCTTTTCCTAGCCTCGTTCCCATGTGAAGATGCCGTCTGTGCACTGAGAATTCAAAAACTTCTGAACCAAAACTTGGTTGGCATGGCACTCCCTCTTCACAAAATCCTGACCTGAACGCCTGAATTACCAAACAATAAATAAATAAAATTACACTCAGGTTTTTGGGAATAAAAGTAGATCTGATATTCCAGAGCATTTCAAAAATATTTATCTGGCAGTTATGAGCAGCTTCCATGTTTGCATTTGGGCTACAATATGCACTCCACGGATTTCAAAGACTTCAGCTGGGTGGTGAGTTATGTGACCATTTAAAGTATGTATCTTTGATTACAGAATAAATTTAATTGTAGATAAAAAATGAATTATTAGTACGCCTTTAATTTCAAGACTATATATATGCAATTGTGTAAGCTGCTATCGCGATTCAACAAACTGAATAAAAAATAAATACAAGTTATGCAAAATCAGTCAGATGTTTTACCGTAACCATGAATACCGACATTACCTCGCGACTCTATATGAATTCTTTCTAGATTTTCATCTAGAGTGATCCAGCACAATTTTTGTCTCTAAGGTACAGCATATAATTCACATGGGCCAAATGACTATTTAAGAAATAATTGTGAAAAAATCTTACCTGTGCCAAGAGAAGGATTACTCCTACCTCTAAACTTCTTAGACTCCCCATCTGATTAAAATCCTTATCTTAAAGTCTCTAAAATGTAAAACAAATAAAAATAATAAATCTGTTCCGCGTTGCTCTTCTCAACAGTATTCCCTTCTCTGAGGTGTTTTCGGTGTGCACAGCAGTTCTACTTAACCAAAGCAGGTAGTTTTGGGAAGTGTTGACATCAGTGGGCAGGTGATCTCTGCAAGTATGGGCCTGGATCCTTTTTATCCGCACCAACTGTATCAAGGTGATAGCTTTGCTGTTTGGCGGGTCCTAATGCCAGCTGACGATTCCAGATCTGTGAATTCCCCTTCAGACAAAACTGGGAAAACACCAAAAGAGTTAGGAATTTGTACCGGCTATTCGCGTTCATTTGGGGATTTACAAAGTTGTCGAGAAAATATATTTGTGCAAGTCATGAAATGTAAATGTGTCGATATGATCAAATTTTACATTTACATGTATTTCTCATTGCTCATCTACTAGAAAAAAGTAGAAGAGTTATGATAACAAACACATATGTGCTGTACTGTGAATTTTATGGTGATCTTGTGATTGAACAGATTACTTCTTATAAAATACAGCGCATCACTGAGTGGAAAAATAGGAGAATGAATATAAAACAATTATATTCATAGAGAAAATCTATTTTAAATAAATGGTTTGTGAAACAAATGAAAGGCACACTTGAAATGTCTTAAACTGCATACAGATATCAGTTCAGTCCTATTCAGTCATTAATATTCCACAAATAACACAACTTTGAAGTATTTTCATTTTTAATTCTCGCTTTCAACGTTAATATCAATTACCAAGTCAAAATGACAACAATTGTCTTTTGGGAATTGGCAGTCTCCATACAAAAGAAAGGCATTATATTGTCAGAAGTAATTCTGTTGCACAATGAAAAAATAAGTAAATAAATTTTTTTTTAAATATATACAGTGAGCACCATAATTCATTGGACAGTGACACATTTTTTTGTTATTCTGGTTCTGTACTCCAGCACTTTGAGTTTGAAAGGATACACTGACAATGAGGTTGAAGTGCAGACTGTCAGCTTTAATTTGAGGGTATTTTCATCCATATCGGATGAACCGTTTAGAAATGACAGCACCTTTTGTACATGGTCCCCCCATTTTAAGGTACTACAAGTATTTGTTGAATTGGCTTCACAGATGTGTTTCGTTAGGCAAGTGTATTCATTTGTGTCGTTAGTGAATGCAGAAGAGAGCTGTTGATATCTTGATTCTAGACTTTGCAATTGCCTTTGGAGATTGCTGTTGGGGTGTGGCAACATGAGGAAGACAGCAGTATCGATGCAAATTAAGCTGGCCGTCATAAGGCTTAGAAATGAAAATCAATCAATCAGGAACATTGCAAAAACCCTGGGCATGCCCAAGTCAACATTTTGGTTCATCATTAACAAGAAAAAAACAACTGGTGAACTCAATTACGTCAAATGACCCGGTAGACCGAGGAAGACCACTGTAGTGGATGACCGGAGAATACTCTCTATGGTGAAGAAAACCCCCCTGACAACAGCCCAACAGAACAAAAACACTCTCTTGGATGCAGGTGTAGACACGTCAAAGTCTACCATACGTAGAAGACTACACCGGCAGGACTACAGAGGGTACACTACAAGATGCAAACCACTGATAAGCCTGAAGAACAGAAAGGCGAGATTACAGTTTGCTAAAAAGCACCTAAAAGAGCCCAAAGAGTTCTAGAACAAAGTCTTGTGGACAGATGAGACAAAGATTAACATGTACGAGAGTGATGGAAAGAGGAAAGTGGAGAAAAAAAGGAAATGCCCATGATCCAAAGCATACCACCTCATCCGTGAAACATGGTGGAGGGGGTGTTATGGCTTGGGCCTGTATGGCTGCCAGTGGAACGCGCTCACTTGTCTTCATCGATGATGTGACTGCAATGAATTCTGAAGTCTACAGAAATATTTGCTGCTCAGATAAAACCAAATGCCCCCAAACCCATTGGACAGCACTTGCAACAAGACAATGACCCGAAACATACTGCTAGAGCAACGAAGGGGTTTTTGACGGCCAAAAAGTGGAAAATCCTTGACTGGCCTAGTCAATCACCGGATCTGAATCCAAATGAAGAGGAGACTGAAGGCAAAAATTCCCCGAAACAAGCAGGAACTGAAGATGGCTGCAGTACAGGCCTGGCAGAGCATCACCAGGGAAGATACCCAGCGTCTGGTGATGTCTATGCATCGCAGACCCCAACCAATACATGCCTAATCTTGACCCTAACCTTAACCTAATTGTAACCCTAACCCTAAGTCCTAACCCTAAAACAGCCTCTTGAGCTTGTGCGGACCAGTAAAAGGTCCCCACCTTGCATAATTTTCCTCATCCTTCTATCCTTGTGAGGACATTTGCTTCTCACAAAGATAGTAATACATGCCCGACACACACACACACACACACCATATTTCACCCCAATCTAACACACACACATACACACATACATACAAACACTCTTTCTCCTTATTATCTCTACCTCACCTGTATAGTGCGAGAAAGTGCAGATATACCGAACTGTTGGTGATCAAGTATAGGGCCCCTCAGTTGTCCAAGTTCGTCTTCACAGACACCACAGCCCTAGTGTCTCATGAGCACTCTCCATAAAAATGCCAAAATCAGCACCAGAGAGGACCAGAAACCAAGCATGATCCTAGATTACAATGCCACCAAAGGGTGGGGGGTGGAACAACTTGGACAAAGTAATGGGGTCCTACAGCACCAAGCGAATGACTGCGCGCTGGCCTTTAGTCATCTTTTATAACATAATTGATGTATCGGCCTACAATGCGTTCATCATCTGGACGGAGATTTTTCCTGAGTGGAACGTGTCAAAGCTGTACAAGAGGCGCATCTTCCACTTTTTGCAAAAGGGTCAATAAAATACATTTTAACAGATGTGTTTCAACAGTGTCAATTCTTTCATATTTTTTTCCCCACACCATTTCTTTTGCAGACCTGCCAACCTGCACGCATTTTGTGTACCAACCACGCAATTGTTGGTCAAAATACGCAGGTACGAAATGCCAACTGAAACTACGCAAAAAAAAAAATATTATTGTAATTTAATTACGGAAAACAACCAATTAATACAAAACAATACCGTACATTTATTCCGTATTTAAACTGCATCCCTCGGATTGAAGCAGATGCTACGACCTTGTGCTTGTGGTTCTGTAACCCCTCCCCGACCCACTTAACATCCACTGCTACGCAGCAGTACTTTATTATCCACCGAGGCGTAACGCTGCATTGCTGACGTAAAATGGGAAGTGGGGAGTAATAATCAAGCACAAAAATGTGACCGTAATGTTAACATATAAAACGGTAAAACATGTTCGGTAACTTTACGAGATGATGCATTTCAATATCCTAATGAGATAAATGTGTGTATATAGTTAGCCGTAGTAGTAGCTCGCATGCGATTTAGCCTCGTTACGAGACGTGTGAATAACTGATGGAGTAATTTAGCTGCAGTAACTCAAACGCTACGGAGACTCCCTGTTCAAACTTTGAATCGCGCACGCTCTGTCGGAGCAAAGTGACCATTGCAAAGGTGTTGGACTATAGACTGCTAACGTACCAAATAAATCCTATTATTGCAGCCAGTCACCCGACCAGCCTTGCAGTTAGAAAATAATCATGACGCCGGATGACGAGGATACTAACAAGGAGAGAGAGAGAGAGAGAAAGAGAAAAGAGAGAGAGCGGCAGACCTGCTAAAAAAAAGCGAGTCCATGCCCCCCAGAAGTTCCTCGCAAAATATCAGGCACCATGCATTTTGCACATTGTGCAATTATGATTTTGACATTAGCCACCAAGGAGCTTCAGGTAATAATTTGGCTAAACCTCTAGTTACAAAAGCCTACATTCCTAGATAATTTTTCAGTTGAATACTATTTTTTTCATTAGGCCTATATGATGTGTGCCTATATAAGCTGATTCAATTATTTAATTATTAAATAAAAATGGAAATCATGAACAGAAACTTGGATTTTTTCATAATTGACTGTTTTACGTCGTAACATGAGCTTTTTTTTTTCTACATTACAACATAAGTTTCTGTAAATACTTGAAAATGAAAATATGTTACAATATACAAAATAAATGATTTCCATTTTTATTAAATACGTGAATGCAATTCACTTATGGTTATCAGTTTGTATAAGCACACATATCATATAATGAAATATTAATCATGAAAAAATTGTTTTAAGCAGGTGTACTCAAACTTTTGAGTAAAATTGTTGGTGGTCCTAGCCAGTACTAGATGGATGTACCTAATAAAGTGGCCGGTTAGTGTATGTTTCATGTTTTGGGTAAATAAAGTGTCAACATATCGGGTTTTAATTTGGTTCCAAAATTAAGCTGTATCGTTTTTTATTGTTCGCAGTATAAATCCTCCAGTAGTCATGATTTCACATTTCCCAGAATTTTGACATTTGTAACCTGATGAGTTTCTGTATTCTGCAATTGTTATTGTCATTAATGGCGGCAATGATGTCTTGGGGGATGTTATACAGAGCATGGTACGCAAAGTATATCATAATATAGCCCAGTGCAGTGCAAGTGATATTTTAGAATCAGGTCATATTATAAAATTTTTCCTGATCACTTTAACAGTCAAAACTAGAATTATGAATAAAGGCTTGTGTGTGCGTGCAAAGCGAAGTGGTGCGAAAGCATGTGAACTAAGCGTTACACTGACTATTGTGGTAATATTTTCCTAAGGTTGGCAGGTCTGCTGTTGTCCCATAACCAAAACCCTTGATAGCTTACTCTGACCTGGGGATATTATGCAAGAGGTTGCTTATTTTTCCAAGAAAAGACAACCATCTAAAGGTTTGTATGTGCCCCAGCTTGTTTGAGTAGGCACGGCTCTCTTTACTGTAAAAAACAACCTGCAGTCATTTAATCCCACGCTTGGTTTCTCAATCTGAAAGTGAAAATGTAAGGCTGCGGAACGACTCATTCAGACGAGGCATCCTGTGCCAGTATTGTCTGCGGCCTGTAAGGTCCTAGGGTGTCGTCCGGAGTTTGGGAGGGTTCAGTCAGTTAGGGTGTTCCGCGTTTCACGGCTCTCTAGCGAACCCCCCAGTGGTCGATCGGGGACCCGTGGGCTGCCTGTTAAAGCCGCATATGAAAGGTCCTCCTCTGACTCCACTCTGTGCGGGGCTTAGCTGTAGCCTGCGGCGTGACAGGAAGTGGACTGGTGACACCACGTTTTTCGTCGGAGAACCGTGGATGTCTACATTCTCCAAAATCGGCACTGGGGCTGCGGTTCCAGACAGTTGTTCATTCCAAATTAGGGTGGGAATTAGACATGCTCAGCACCCAAGTTTGGTTTTCTTCCAGATACAATAGCTATATTTGTATCTTAAAACTCTTTTCAATTTTGGCATTCTGATTCTACAGCACTCCGAGGTGTAGTGCATCTGAAAGGTGCTAAACAAACGGAAGCTTATTATTTTTACCATCACCCGAATTTGAAAACCATCTGGAATGCCCAAACGTGGCTGTTCCATTGCCAGCGCACCCTCCTTCAGTTTGGGCACACTAACACAGATGTCCCATACAGTGCATGTAGTCAACCAACTGCCAATTTCCCACTCTGCAGTACAGCCAGCTGAGCTGCCTCAGCACCTGGGACCTGCACAGCCTGCACAGGTGGATGGCAGAATGGCAGTCCTGGGTCAAGTACGCATTTGAAACAGACCTTTAGATGGCAGTAAAAATTGAAAAACGCTCCTGGTTATCTTTGATCATTTAAAAAAAAAATGTGTCACTAACCACAACCTGCGGTTATATTAAAGGAGAATTTTGTTTTGAATATTGGTGGAAAAAGCTTTTTTATTGGCAGTAATCTGCAAACATTTTACTGATGACGAAAGTGTTTAATGCAAAAAAATAGACATGGGGGTTACCCTGGTAACTGCAGCCCTACCTTTCTGGGTGATGATCTGTCTCTAGAACAGTCTTCAACACCCTATTTCCAGTTCCGGTGTCATTGTGATATGTTGACCCTTTATTGGATCACATGACTGTGCGCTTTGAAACTTAGTTTTGCTCTTGCGTGCGTATATTTAGTTACGTTAGTTCACCTGGTAGCCTCACTGGTAGCCTTGCAGTGCTATAACTTCTTTAGCCTGCAGGCTAGGAAAGGGCGAGTATGTGAATAAGCACACATGTACATTTTTAAAGTGCACAATCATGTGATAGTGTTATGTCCAATAAGGGGTCGACATATCACAACGACATCGGAACAGGAAATAGGACGTCACAGACTTCACAGGTGTCCCAGTGGCAGTTTAAATGGCGAATGAGATTCTCGGACACATTCGGCACTGGCTCGACTAGATCTGTTCAGTTGGAGCCCAAATGGTTTACTCAAAGTGGTTTAAACCTTCGAATTACTCCAGGTTGAAGTACTCTAAGCCTCAGATTCTCTCAGGCTTTAGAGTGTGAAACAGTGGCCTCAGAATACCTGGTGACTGTACTGCGGGGGCATTGTTTATGAGAGCTGATATTACAGGACTCTCACAGCAGCGGAGAGAGTGGGGTCCTGTGTCAAGAAGTCACATGACTTAACTGTCCTGGGAAGAGAGGATTTTGAGTTGTTTGGCGGGGTGGGGGCACGCGAAACGCATGCCTCAGCAAGACATGACTCCTCAGCCCAGACACACTTCCATTCATATACGAGCTCTGTAGCTGTTGGGTGAAGGTAGGGCGCTGGTGGGGGGGGGGGGGGGGGGGTGTTTGTTACTGCACAAATCTTCACGTTAGGAGACTGGGTATGGTTATAACCTGACACTGCCGTCTGCTCGGTTCTTCTCATAACAATGCGTGACTAATGCAAATGGGGGGGGGGGGGGGAGCTGCAGCTATCTTGCCTCCATCGAAAACCAGTCTTTCAGGTCGGGACAAGCTCAAACTCACAGAGGCAAATGGCTGCGAGGCATCAAGCAAAACTTTCTGTGACAGCCGATGAGATCAGCGGAAATAGGGGCAAGTTGCATCAGCGCTAAGAGCTTATCGCAATCGATGATCAGTGGAAAATATCCATCATGCCCTCAGTGGTGGTTTTATTCCTTTTGTATACTAGGCAATGAGCCACAGGCAGCAGTGCAGCTGGAGGTACACACACCTGGGGTGAAACGCAGAGACCTGAGAGGGAAATACATTTCTACATTTCAGGACCACTGATCAGAAAGTCTGAGCAGAAGTTAGCAAAAGCAGGTGGACTCGTTTGCCCAACGTACGTCTACATTGTCCCTAGTAGGCTATTGACATTATCCCTGATCTAATTTATCCAGACAGGATTAATTCAAATCAATTAAAAACAGACGTAAAAAATGATATTTGCTGTACCGTGAATTTAATGTGTAGGTAGGTCTTTGTTATGGCACTTTGGCTATTTATCTTTGGAACTTGTAGATCTATGGGTTTTCACCGTAATTTTATACCATGGCTCCAGGTAGTATATAAATAGCCCACATACCAGAGTCAGAGTCAATGGAACTCCATCAATCCTTCTCCATAGCTAGGAGAGTAAGACATGGAGACTCCCTCTCACCTTTCATTTTAGTTATAAATATGGAACCACCGGCAAAAAGTATAAGAATACGGGAAAGTAATGTGGCAGTAAATACTAATGGTTAAATACATTAAATGCCCTGATACAAAGATGATGTCATGCTCTGTATAACATCCCCCAAGACATCATTGCCGCCATTAATGACACTAACAATAGCAGAATACAGAAACTCATCAGGTTATAAATAAGTCAAAACACAGGGAAATGTGAAATGATGACTACTGGAGGACTTATACTGCGAACAATAAAAACCGATACAGCTTAATTTTGGAACCAAATTAAAACCTGATATGTTGACACTTTATTTACCCAAAACATGACACATACACTAACCGGCCACTTTATTAGGTACATCCATCTAGTACTGGCTAGGACCACCAACAATTTGCTGGAAACATTCCTGAGGGATTTTGGTCCATGCTGACTCAATACCATCATACAATTACTGCAGATTTTGCATGTCTGCATGTGTGCTTCATATATTTATATTGATATACGTTTATAATTCATTTTTATTTTTATACTTAATGTTTATTCCCCGTTTGAAAGAACAGGCTATTTGCGTTAATCAGCAGGTCTAATAAAGAGTATTTATCAATTTCACTAATTTAACATACATGTATCCTACTGTTAAATGGAAGATTGTACCTCTCTTCAAATGGAGATTGTGAAGTATAAAATGAATTCATTCCCTTGGTTTTTTAATTTATTTTTCAAACCATATCAATTTTAATTCTAGCAGATACATATATGTAATTGTAAAAGCACACATTATTTTTCAATTCCTTTTATGGCATGGAAAGAAATGGTTAAAGATACAGGCAGTGTTCGGGAAACTACCCTGAAAGCATTGTTGTACAAACTACCAGTTACTCGACACTGAAAGTTGTTGAACTACAGCAATGCTACCCTAAAGAAAAGTGTAGCTTGCAAACTACAATTACTTAACAATGCATTTCAACCAGTTTGTAAAAAAAGTAATCAAAAAATTAACATTATCATGTTCTCCAGACATGTTGAGCAATGCCTTTTTTTGACACAGGAAGAACCAGTGTACAGCTCAATGGGAAAAACCAGCAATGTGTGGCAATGGGCCGTTGACTGTTAGTAACTATCGTGGAATGGAGCGCTTCTGACCAATCAGGATTGAGGGAAAGAAGAGGAGGCAGCATTTGGGCCCAAGGTACTTGGTAGTTCCTTATCTACAGCTCAAAGTGACAAAATGAATTTTCTCCAGTAGGAGTTGATGTATTCTGAATTCTCAAATTACATCATTCAGGACGTGAATTAATGTTAGTGAAATTCATTATCTTGTACGTTAGTCCGTTGGTTTGTTTACTCCCAGTGAAATAAGATAGTAAGCGATATCATATCTGTGATTTTTTATAACAAGAAAATCTGCTGTCAGATGTTAGCAACCGTTAGCACGTCACGGACGCTTTGCTAGCTAGCTAACATTAGCTGACCGACTGGACTAGGCTAAACGGATCTCAGACGACATTTTAGTAACATTAGACTAGAAGCTACATAGCAAAGTAACTTGTGAGACCAGCCCTCCCTTTAGCTAGTAAAGCAGTACTGTCTTACCCACTTTTAACACATGTATGAGGTGTATCGGGGTATTGGGTAAGTTAGCATTTGATAACCTAGATTAGCTAACCAACTTACTTAGCTAACCTATACCAAAGCCACTGTCAAACTAACGTACCTTTTCTCAACCGATGTAACGTCGCGTTAGTGTCCTGTAATGTGCAAGTTATAACGAGCTAGTCTTGCTACCTAACTTTACCCAACGTGCCTTGTGAGATATCAGTCTCCTGATGCACATAGATATGTTCGGTCACAAGTTTGTATTAGATACTGTAATAGCTGTATGTTAATACTTTTGAGCTATCATCGTTTTGTTTGAAACTATGCAGGTACCACGAGGGTCAAGTATAGAATAGAATAGAGTCTGTGGGTGTTCTGGTCGCTCGCCATTAAATCCTGAAGCTAACCCAGCCACAGTAGTTGTAATCCAAGAATTTCAACAAGGGTTTTTTTTTTTTTGTTGTTGTTAATTAGATGCTTTTCATGTTTAGAGGATTTTATTTACCATCTTAAGCCACATTGTCAGAAATAGCCATGCATGCCTTGTAGAATAAATGTTCACATTGTGCTTATTGTGCTATATTGCAAACACAAAATAGGTCATTTTAACTGATCACATTAAAGAGTGAGGTGAATGAATACGCTTCTAATTAGGTTGTTGAACACGTGTTTACATTCTTTCATTATTTTTTTCCCTCAATCTTATTAACACAGTGCAGGTCTGGCTTGTTATCATTTCCTTTGTCTTCGAATTCTTCATTGAGTACGAAATGGTTAGTTTCAGTTTGTAGCCATGTGTCCACAGCTTGCCTATTAATGTTGTAACACAACTGTACTTATTTTTAATTATTAAAAAAAATAAAATGCCATCCAAACTTTCTCAAACCCCAGCCCAGGTGACCTCACTGTGAAGAGTCATGGATGCAGAGATAGAAATGGAGGTCAGAGTTCAGCTCTGTAAGAGCAGGAAGGTGGAGGTAAGGAACGCCTCCGCGTTGCTTTGAGGAGGGAAATTACATTAGGCGTAAGGAACTGAGGCGTAGACCTCGGCAGATGCAGAGACCAGACCAATCTCTGTGTTAAAGAGTTTTTTTTAATTTTATTTATTTATTTATTTTTTTAAACAAAGTTGAATTTTCAAGATGTTCATTAGTGTGACAGGGAAATACAGATGAGTCTAGGTCATGAAAAAATAAAAAATGAATTAATTTTAGTCTTTTCAGTTGCTGATATTTTATTCCATACTTGCATTACAAATGGTAAACTCTCAGTGTGGTTTTGATGTTAGTTACCAAAATCCAAAAGATGAGCTGTTTCTTGTGGTTCCATTTCTGATTCCAAAAGGAAAAGCAAATGGCCACACAATGTACACACACCCAATGAATTTCCTTTTAAATGTGACACCCAAACAACTCCCTTCCCTCTTATCTCCACAGAGCACTTAGAGATGCTTTTCCCACTATACATGAAGTGCTGAGTAGAGAATGCTCCTCAAGTTAAAATCAAATCACTGATCCGTAATTTACACATACATTATATGAAATGATGGATAATGATTGGTGTTGTGTTCTGAAAGTATTTCAACATTATGAGCAAAACAGCTTGCTGTGAAACCAGAAATGGATTATTCCTTTGAGTTTTCAGCAGTACTGTCGCTGTGTCAATGAATCAGATTATCTTGCTCTCCATAATAATAATGCTGATAATAATAATAATAATTATAATAATATTGCTTCTCATATCACGTGCAAGCAGTGGACTCATTTTCATTTCTGAATTTTGAGCATGTTGCAAAATAATGAGAAGATATTTTGGAGGTGTGTCTTTCTATAACTTATTGTGCAATAAAACACAACAATCTTCCAGTCTTTTTAATTCCAGTGTGTTGGCCAAAACCTCTGCTTTACAGACGACTTGTCGCTCATTTCCTTGAGGTGGGGCAATCCAAGGATTGTTCTGTGGCTTAAGTAGGCCCACGCCACCTAATGGAAATCGGTGGTATTCCAAATAAACGTGCAGATGAATCATTTTCAGTGGCACTGTTAAACATCTTGATGGAAAGTTAACTACACTTTTTGTTGTGCAGGAATGCAAGTACAGTTCTGTCTGTGTACATGTGTAAATATTGACCCATTTGAGACAAAGGGTGTGTATTTAGAGCAGTTAAACTTTTTATTATTGCAATCAGGTATATTTGCCTCTTGAATAAATCCCAAAATTGTCTTCACCACCATTTGAGAGAATTGTGCATGTGAAGTTTACCTTTTGAATGATATGCCTCCATTACAAAGACATTTTCTGTCTCTGTAAGCAATATTTAAAAGCAAAAGGGATGAAAGGTATGAAAAAATGACCTGCTTGGAGAGAACATACAGCTGTAGTCTGTGTAATGTATAAGAAGATTCTGTGTATAGGTGTGGGCTATAACATTTTCATGTGGGGCTTTTTTGTATGTGTATACATTCATAATTTATGATACAATGATACGTATCCTTTAAAATGCCTTTCCAGGGGGATTTATAGTTCCAAAAAAGTCTCATAAAAGGAAGATTGCTTTTCATCATTGCCACAGCCGAGCGAAAGAATGAATGACTGAAGGGCTTATATGTTTATTTATTTTCATGGAGGCATTGCAGAATGAAAAATGTGTTTTCGGTATAATATGTGTATTAAAAAAATGTAATGCTAATTTTTTTTTAATTACGAAATAAGAAACTTTTTTGAGGCGCCCGTCTTAAGCTCCTTGAAGAGCGGGCCGACATTCCCCGCTGCTGCCGTCGACGCAGCGACCTCGTGACGGAACACGGCCAGGGGGGCGTGGTAAGTCCTTCACACCCACACTACTTTACTGGGCAGCGTTTCAGAGTCACAGTGCTCCCCGCTGCAGTACATGTCCGCCAGTTTCTTGAAGCGCGGCCCCCACTCGGCCAGGCAGTCGTAGTCCTGGTCCTCCCCCGAGCTGGAGGAGTTGAGGGAGCTGAGGGAGCCGGCCTCAGAGCCGCCTCCTTCGTAGTCGAACACCAGGAGGGAGTCGTACGGCGGGGCGGTGGGGTCTCCGTCCGCGGCCTTCAGATTCTGAAACGCACCGGAGGGGAGGGGTAGTTGAAACGACGGCAGCCATACCTACCACACAAAGTTGATCAGATGGAACAATTTGGCTATTTAAAAAAAATATTTTTTTTTTTATCAACACACAGTAGTACATTGTCTAATTTCCAGTTTGAACCAAATTGGAACAACCGATAAATAAACAACCCAAAACTTTGTCTGCGGCCTTCAGAAAACAGCCAATGGAAGAGGAGTGTTTTCTCCATTTTCACTTAGAGGCTCAGAGAGTAGCTCATTAGCGTACGCTGTTGGGTATATTATGTGGAAGAGCCTACCAACTGAAGGCATGTAGATGGGGTTGGGAGCGAAAATATTAAGTTGCAAAGAGAGAGCTTCTTGAGTTCATTAGTGTGGCTAGTGGGGTTAATTTAGCTGGTATCAGCACTCCGCACATTAGCTGTGAGTGGCTTTTACTGTGTCAGTCAGACAGAGGAGACTGGTGTTTCAGTAGACTACACCATCCATAGCACATAATTCCAATAAAGGGTCAGTGATACTGTAAATGGTGCAAATTCCGCAGCGTTATTTGCTTAACAGACACTCCTCGTACAAATGACTTGCACAGTGCATCTATTCTTTATTTATACGGGTGGACATTTACACGTGCAATTCAAGTTCTTTGTGCAAAACCACTGAAGCGATGCCCCAGCCAAAGTTTGAACCTGCGATCTTCCAGATTAAAGCGTGGCTGCCTGAACACTGTTCCACGCCCAGAGAACCTGTTGTGCTCGTAGAGGCGGTGATGCCTGGCGTGCTACTCACGTCTTCGATGAAGTTTCCGATCTCCTCGTTCTCCTCGGGCCGTGGCCGGTACAGCGGCACTGGCACAAGTGTGGGGGCCACGTCGTTCCGGAAGACACCGGGCCGGTTATCCAGGCCTCTGTGCAGCTGGCTCAGGTCGTACTCCTTTAGAGGACACAGAGTCACCAGTGTTTCAGCATCCTGTACAAGCAGTGTGTAAAGCTAAGCATCCTGTACAAGCAGTGTGTAAAGCTAAGCATCCTGTACAAGCAGTGTGTAAAGCTAAGCATCCTGTACAACCTGTGCGTAAAGCGAAGCATCCTGTACAAGCAGTGCGTAAAGCTAAGCATCCTGTACAAGCAGTGCGTAAAGCTAAGCATCCTGTACAAGCAGTGCGTAAAGCGAAGCATCCTGTACAACCAGTGTGTAAAGCTAAGCATCCTGTACAAGCAGTGTGTAAAGCTGAGCATCCTGTACAACCAGTGTGTAAAGCTAAGCATCCTGTACAACCAGTGCGTAAAGCTAAGCATCCTGTACAAGCAGTGCGCAAAGTGAAGCATCCTGTACAACCAGTGCGTAAAGCTAAGCATCCTGTACAAGCAGTGCGTAAAGCGAAGCATCCTGTACAAGCAGTGCGTAAAGCTAAGCATCCTGTACAACCAGTGCGTAAAGCTAAGCATCCTGTACAAGCAGTGCGTAAAGCGAAGCATCCTGTACAACCTGTGCGTAAAGCTAAGCATCCTGTACAACCAGTGCGTAAAGCTAAACATCCAGAGCAACTTAGACTGATTGCGTCTTTGCATACAATTCAGTTTTACAGCTGGACATTTACAGAAGCAATTTGAATTTGCCCCTTGCCATTTACTTCAGAGACAAATCCACAGATTATTCTGTGGTCGCCATCTATGGAGTGACCCCCGCTGTCATTCTGTGACCCTTCAGCACCCACCTGGTCCTCCTCGCCCCCGCCCTCCTCGTCGTAGTAGTGCAGGTTGTCCCGAACGTTATCGTGGAGGAGAGGCTCCTCCTTCATCGGTCTGCTCCTTCTCCTCAAGAACATGAGGAGTAGCAGCACCAGCACTGTGAGCCATAGAGTATACCACTGTTAACACATCACAAACAAGCACATACAACACTAGCACTGCGTACCGCCATTAACACCACACAAACAAGCACATACAACACTAGCACTGCATACCGCCATTAACACCACACAAACAAGTACATACAACACTAGCACTGCATACCGCCATTAATACCACACAAACAAACACATACAACACTAGCACTGCATACCGCCATTAACACCACACAAACAAATACATACAACACTAGCACTGCGTACCGCCATTAACACCTCACAAACAAACACATACAACACTAGCACTGCATACCGCCATTAACGCCTCACAAACAGGCTCTCACACCACCAGCGCTGTGGATCGGGGTACACAGTCATTAACAGCACACACAAACAAGCATGCACAAAGACACATGCATGAAAAACACGTGAACTGGGATTTGGCTTGGGCGACAGGATTCCCTGAAGGACTGTGTACATAATGCAATGAGAACATACATCAGTGGCAGCACCAGCACTTGGTGGAACAACACCATAACACTAGTGATACTAACGTTACTCAGCACAGGACAGAATACAGACAGTCTGGCAAAAAATTAATCACATTTGCAAAAACATATTTGGTTGTTCACCTCACAATAATCAGATAAAACTTCATTAGCTTGGCCTTTCAAACCTTTGAGAATAAATCACAAAAAATTATCAAACTGAATCCCAGGGAGGGTTTGTAGTCAGATGTGTCCGGTTAGTGGCCCTTACAAGGCTGGCCCTTAAAAATCTTGGCACTTCTGTATGTACAACCAAAGCATTTTCTCCCAGTTTCTTTGTAGCTTTTAAAATAGACAGGACGTACGCAAGAGACCGAGGATAGCGCCTAACACGCCGATGGAGAGCGGACCACCAGTGTGAGGACTCGGCGGGTGACGGACACAGGTGGAAACGCTCCCCTTGCATTGACAGACTTCAGCGGAAACCGTGCTGTCCTGAAAGTGCATTCCTGCATCGTAGATCCTCAGCACCACATGGTATTCACCAGGATCCAGCTTCCTCTTCAGCATCAGATCAATCACACTGCCACCTGGAGAAGAAGAAAAAAAAAACCCACGGTGGCAATTTCAGTTTGTTTTCTAATTGACGTCTAGTTTCATTCTCGCCACTAGAGGGGGCTAAATAGCTTCTTTTTTTTTTTTAAGTCTCTGCTCTTCAGTTATCTGTATTCTTACCACACGAGAGGGCTTGGTTTATGAGATCAGCTTCCACTAGGGCTGTTCAATTCACTTTCATTTTGAACGCTGACCAGCGGCTAAATTGCTTACTCGTCGAATTCACTCTGGCGGTCCAGTTGTTCCTGGATTCGCCGAGCAGTTCCACGTCGAAAGGCCCAGCGTTCCCAGGCCCGTCCGCGTCGATGACGCTCAAGCGGGCGGGGTCCGGCTGCTCGTTGCAGATGCTCACCTCTCGCTGGTCAACGAGAGGCGAGTTGTCATTCACGTCGTCCAGGTCTATAATCAGGGTGCCGGTACCCGTGGCTGGAACCACGTCTGCAAGAGTGAAATCCTATTGAACGTTTCCCCCTGGCAAAATGAAAAGTGTAACCCTCACTACCGGTTTGCAGGACACGGTGTTAAGTGTTCCGGACGCAGACTTTACCATCGTCATACGCTAGGATGGTCGCTTTGTATTTTCCGTCCTTGACGAAGGAGGATTCCCGGTCCATGGGGCGCTTGACGCGTATGAGCCCGGTCCCTTTGTTGATAGTCAGCCATCTTGCAGGATCATCCTCGATTTGAAACCTTAAGAGGGCAATCGCATTAGGAGGCGACAGCCGTCAGTTTGTGGACACGTCTTCACGCATATGACATATGTCTGCGCCTGCGTGTCTGCATGTACAAAGACCTGTGTGCGTTTGCATGTGCCTGCACGTGTTTGTGTGTGTGTGTGTGTCTCACCTGACAGTCTGTTTCATGGCAGAGTCAGGGTCTTTTGCTGCGTACTCAGTCAGATCACTGCCTACTGTGGAATCTTCCGGCACTTTAATGACTTTCTCAGCAGGCGTGAAGACCGGAGGCTCGTTCACGTCCTCCACGTTCACGACGACTGTGGCTGTGGAGGTCGGCAGACGGGCTGCGAAAGGAGCCTCATTCTCCACAGTGACCAACAAGGTGTGCTTCTTTTTATTCTCAAAGTCCAGGCCCTAATGGAAAATGAATTATTAATTCAATTATTCATCATTTGAAGATGGTGTAACAGTCTTTAACAGCTCAAGTTTTCGTGCTGACCAAAACAAAGGACTGCTTTTAAACACACCTCATACCTTCAAAACGTCCATAATATTTAAATGACAAACTTCTGTAAACTGTGAAAGTGTGTAAGTGTAAGTGTGAAAAGTGTTGTTCTTTGGAAAATAACATATTAATTTTAAGCATATTCCAGTCAGACGTGCCTGATTAAAGGACACGTAGACACTTAGAAGGAAAATTAGTACTATGTAAGTTTTAAAAGTTGTGTTACTGAAATGCTTTTCTCAGCACTGGCAAAAATGTTGTTGGCTAATTGAGAACATTACCTTGGCTGTAGTGATAAGGCCTTCCATCTTGCCTGGACCAGTATGGACACTGAAGAGTCCTCCCTCGTTTCCTCTGATGATGGTGTATTTCGTGGACCAGGCCGGTGTGTGGGGCTCGTCCTCGTCTGTGACCGTCATTTTCACCACCGCCTCACCTTTTTCATTCTCGCGCACTGAGCCGGAGTACTGTGGGAATCAACACTGAAATTATGCTATTATGAAATAGAAAAACACATTCAAAGCCTTACATAAGCATTCAGGGAGCATAACATTTGCTCACAGTTGCTTTGTAGCATCACGACAATGTGTGGTAACATCACGATAGTGTAGAGTAACATCATGATAATGTGTGGTAACATCACGATAATGTCTAGTAACATCACGATAGTGTAGAGTAACATCGTGATAATGTTCAGTAACATCACGATAATGTCTAGTAACATCACGATAATGTGTGGTAACATCACCATAGTGTAGAGTAACATCATGACAATGTTCATTAACATCACGATAATGTCTAGTAACATCACAAAAATGTGCAGTAACATCACGATAATGTAGAGTAACATCATAATAATGTTCAGTAACATCACAATAATGTGTCGTAACATCGTGATTATGGTGATGTTTTATGCATGAATTTAGGAATTTCCAAGTGAAAAGTTCTAATTTCTAGATGAGAATTTAGAACTGGATACATCGTTTATGCCATATATCATGTTTGGATGACTCGTCTTTTATGATTCTGGTTGGTTTTGAATGGTCAATTAATTATGTTATGAATATGAACTCACGATGAACTCACAGTGCTGTCGACAAACTGAGGAGCGTTGTCATTGCTATCTGTCACCGTGACAATAGCTGTGCAGGTATTTGAAAGACCAGTCCCTTCCATATCTGCTACCTGAATAACCAGCTTATACTCAGGGTATGCCTGTGTCACAAACATAAAAAGAGAGAAATTGAAAAGTAAATGAGAAATCATGTGATTGCTCATAATATAAAAGGTTCTGATAAAGTTTTTTATCATTGAAAAAATGTTGGTTTTTTAACACATTTTGTCAATTAATAGTAATCTTTTGCTGAAATTTTCTTTAAAGTAAATAGTAATAGTAATAGAAATAGTACGTTTGTGTGTTCATCGCAGGGATGGAGTCAATTCCATTTCGGTTCAGGAAATTGATTGATTAACACAGAACCCTGCTGAACTGGAGGCGGAGCCTCACCTCTCTGTCCAGCCCCGCCGCAGCCACACTGACCACTCCGCTGACCGCGTTTACGGAGAACATGCTCGGGCTCGGCAGTCGCGGCTCCTGGCTCACGATCTTGTACCGGACGATACCGTTATCTGTGGTGGGATCGTCCTTGTCTGTCGCTGTGACCTTCATGAATGCAGAATCTGAAAACGAATTTGACTTTATTGCTCATTAATATCGACCAGTGCCAATGGCAAAGATGGGCCTACAGGTAAAATGTATCATTATGAATAGCTTCACATTATCAAAATCCATGGCTGACCATATATAAATAAATGTACCCATTTGTCTATGAATTCATGCTGAACTGAAGCATTAATTGCAGACATGCCGCAATGTTTTGCTCATTTTATGTGAAGGGCTCTGTGGGAAATCAAAATAATGACGTAAATACCTTCCAACTTCTGAATTAATGCTCTTTCTTTTTTAAAGCAACTGTGTCGTTAACATATACTGAAAAAAGGATGATGACCGATGTATCAAATCATTCACAATATTCGGATTCTTAAAATACATAAGAACCAGAGTTTGTTCACATGCACAGATATATTCATTTTGACATTACCACACCTGGCAGTGCTCCTTCAGTCACATGGCCCAGAAAAGGATTGTGGGTAAACTCAGGCTTGTTGTCGTTTTGATCGGTCACTCGAATAACGAGTTCCATGGGCTCCTCAGCTTGGCCAATGCCAACTGCCACAGCGTGGGCCAGGAGCTGCGGGGAAACAACAATACATCAGACGTCAAGAAGCAAAATTTACCGAAATGCCCACTCTACATCTAACAGGGAACGGTGGTCCGATTTTACTCAACAAACGACGACCACGGTGAATAATCTCGGCCAGTAGCATTGACTACAGGATGAGTTTAAGGTTCACGCCCAGACCACTGAACCCCGGCAGGCTGTGCTGCTACTGGTTTCCTATGAGGGATAGTTCCCAGGAACACTGTGTTACCACGTATGAGTCTTTCTTCTCCCTGTCCAACAGCTTGGTGACAAACAGCATGCCTGACCGCCTGTCGATGGTGAAGATCCCCTCGGGCGACCTGTCAGCCCCGGGTCCCGTGATGCTGTAAGTGACCTCCATCTTCTTAGCGTTGCTGGACCTGATCTGAAAATGCGAATGTATTAATCGTTGCCTCGTCTACGAATGAGAAAGGGATGTTAGAAAATTTGCCCATATTCAATAAAAATCTATGCTTACAATTAAGATTAGATCTAAATTGTTTATTTCTTTCTTCTTCGGAAACTTTGACGAGTGTGGTGAACTCAACGGAAAAATATATGAAAAAGGTTTGCATTGAAAAAAACCTAAGACCTAATAACACACTAAGGAGGAGGATGTGAACTGGGGTGTTAAACAAAACAAGCTAGGGCATGGTTACCTGGACCACTGTTTTGGGGAAGGGGCCTCTGTCATTCTCTGGGATATTGATAGGAGGAATAACCCAGTCCCTCTTCCTCCTCCTCAGGTTTCCAGACGACTGTGTAACCCACAGTGCAGGAAAGATCAACACGTCTGGACTGGACACAGACTGTGAACGAAGAGCAGGAAATGTGTGGAACAGTGTGACATTGATGATGATCAAGTGGAAAATACTGCTTATGTTAGATATTTGTATGGATGTATCAGATTTTATCCTACTTTTTTGTTATCCCCCCCATTTCTTCACTACATCATCCTCCCTGAATTCAGGAGGGCACTAAGTAGTATCCATTAACTGTTTTATGTGAGTGTTCTTAACTGAACATTCTAATGCTGATGTGACAGTTGCCCCTGGTAATGAATTGAAAATTGAAAGCAATGGAGTTCTAGAACACTGAACTCCATTAAACTCCACTGAACATTTTAAAAAGCCTACTCTTCAAAGTCACCGTGATCCACTAGCTGAGCAACACAGAACATTGCAGGACACCACTCACTTAACAGTTGCAGATGGACAGGCAGAGTTGCTGTTCCACACAGAGGAAGAGAATGTCTTGCCGAGTGAAACCCTTCCTCGCTGAGTGGCACTATGGGAGATTGTGTGTTACAGTGTGGCTCCCCCAAGCCGCTGTTGCTCTTGCCGAGGTGTACCTCACGGTCTGGCTAAAAGGCTTTAGCCTGACTCACCTTCTGGAAGCACGTATCGGCTTTTCGAAATGGTCTAGGACGGAGTGTAGCACAGTGGGTAAGGAACTGGGCTTGTAACCGAAATGTCGCAGGTTCGATTCCCGGGTAGGGCACTGCCGTTGTACCCTTGAGCAAGGTACTTAACCGAAATTGCTTCAGTATATATCCAGCTGTATAAATGGATACAATGTAAAATGTTGTGTAAGTCGCTCTGGATAAGAGCATCTGCTAAATGCCTGTAATGTAATGTCTCGAGTTACAGTCTGAGGTCTACAGTCATTGGGATGGTGTAACGTGGGAAACTGAACACACAGGAGTTTGGAAGCACGCTGATGGAGGGAAGCTTGATCCCTGTGCTTTTTTACCTGCGCAGGAGTGACGTCTCCCTGCCTGTGCTGCGGCTCGTGTGTCCCCGGGACCGCGGCTGGTTTCTCCACGCCTCTGGAACCCCAGGGGTGCGGCGACAAACCGTCCTGTCCCTCCTGCAGGACCACGGCTCCCATTAACGGGGAGCGGTGATCCAAGAGCCGCGGGACCTTCTCATCGGAGGGAAAGGGTGCTCGCCGTCGCCCCCTGCAGTGAGAGCACCTCGCTGCAAAACAGTCGGGAAAGCCAACGTGCGATGATGCCGTCTGAAAAAGACGCGAGGTAGGACTGCGCACTCAGCCCTGACACGCATAAAGTTTTGTTTTCAAATGAGTGACGGCCCATCCACGTGATGAGATCAGTGAGAAGCGTCACGGTGTGCAATCTGTTCACACCGCTTTGGATTTATTTTATATTTTGTTTTTTTGTTTTTTAAATATGCCGCATTAAATATGTGAATGTCAGTATGCTCAGTGATGTCCATTGTTTTATGAACAACTAAAGAGCCATGGCGCGCTATTCTGTTAAAGCGTTAAAAAGATCACCTTTAGACATGTCAGCTTTACCATGAACCCCGCCCTGCTGGTGATAATGTCCATCCACTTTGAAGATCAAATCGCCTTGGAAATAAGCCAGTATACCCATAATCCAACCCTAAAATTTGAATGAAAGAGACAACCTGTGCATTCATGTACACATTTTTACCAGTCTAATCAAATTTTGAAATGATCGCATCTGGGCAATCTTGGAGACCTACAATCGCATTCATTTCTGTTTATAAGACAATATCACAAAATTATATTCTTCAAGGTGTTCGGCATTTTAGTAGCAGTCTTAGAAATAAATAAGTTTTGACTATATGTGACCGTTCTCTTGTTACTCTGTTATTATGTGCCTGTATTTCTTTAAAATCTCTTCCAAATCTATTTGTGAATGAAACTTCACCCCAACACAGCGTTATAGTCTCAGGCCTCTCTTTTTTTCAAACAGCCAGCCAGAAGGAGAACCCCCTGCTCACCTGGGTCAGAAGAAGGGCAAATCCAAAAGGCATGATTCCCCACATCAGTTCTGGAACTCTCCGCCCTAGTTCTGGAGTTCCTCTAGCCTTTCACCCTCGGTTCCAGAACTCTCAGCACGTTGCCACAGTTCCAAACTCTCAATGCTCCACCTTAGTTAAAAATCGTCTCTGAGTATTCCCCCTCAGCTCCAAAACTATTAGCACCCCGCCTTACTGCCACACCGCTCAGTAAGCATCCTCAGTTCAAAAACGTTCAGTACGCCACAGCAGTTCCACAATCTCTCGATGTTCTACTTCAAACTTCTAACTCCAAACTCTCTCTCTCTCTCTCTCTCTCTCAATAGTTGTTGTTACCCTGAGTCAGCAGGATCAGATCTTTCAGCAGTAAGTGGGAAGACCAACGTAGCTTGAAGGTGACCTCTGTCACCGACAGACGGGAAGGTATTTCCGCTGTTTATGTGCACTCCTGCGACTGGGCCCTGCGATCTGAGGTATATCATCAATCATCGGAATGGAGGCATTTTTTTAAAGATACGTGCATTACGGTTGAAACGCTAATGACATCACAGGGTTAACTGCGTATTCTTTCTCGTAAATTGTTTAGCCCATATCCCGCGTCAGTTATGTTCACCTTCAGCTTACCCTTCATGGAAATCATCAAATATCATATGTTTACACAACAAACCTACAGGACTGGCCAAAAATACTAGGCCACCCGTAGTTCTTTTAAAAAAAACTTATGTAGAGAAGAATTCTGTTAATATATGTGCATTTATTGAATAATAATATTCAATTTCTGCCTACCAAAAACACAAAAAAACAGAGTTTTACTTAAAAATTATGCGAGACACGACTTTGGAAAAAAAACTCTCATTTGGCTTTGATTGCAATTAAACAAATCATTGGAAGTTTATCCAATCATTTTGCAAATGGGGGATGGGAGGGTAGTTAAATTTAATTGAAGTTTCTATAAAAGAAGGCGTTAGGCTTCGGTGTGAAAGTATATATATTGTGGGAAAGTTATTCCCCGTGAGAAGAGGAGCTTAAGATTTCCGGGTGCAGTGTTTAGTACACACTCAGAAGGGTCCAGCTGACGGGCAGCGATGTTAACAGGGGAAGGCCAGAAAGATCAAAATGCAGTAAACAAATATCTTGTGTTGTCTGGCAAAAGATACCGGTGTAAAATTCCACCACAGCTACAGGAAGAACTCAATACACCCAGAGAGAAAGCAGTTCCCCTGACTACAGTGAAACTGCAACTATGATTTGCTGGTCTAAAAGAATGTTTTTATTCTAAGAAAGTTTTAGCTTGAAAATCAGTTTCACATTGTGCAGTGTAAACAAGTAAATTGTAAATTGAGTATAAATTTAATAAAAAATTTCTCCATTTACAGTTAACTTTTCTTTTGCGCACATTTTTAATTAGAGCTACAATTGTTTGTTCACAATATAAACCAATGAAAGACTGTAAATGGGAGATGGAGACAGGGAAAACATAGTATAGTGGGATAATATGGATATACATAAAATCTGTAGGGTTAAAAATCTGGCTGCTCCATGTCAGCAGTCACTCATGTTAATAATAGAAAAAATAAGATTATTATCATTATAAGATAGATTAAAAATAATATCACAATTCATTTGGATGCATGGATGATTTATTATAGTTAAGGAAAAAAAACTTAGACAGACAGAAAAGAATCTGCCAAAGTATGATTCTGCAGGAAATAGTATTTCAACTTTAAAATGTGAGTAAAAGCAACAATGCTAATTCATGCTGTTGAACTGCACTCAACAGTCAACATTGTCTTGCAATAACCGTTATCAGAAGCATTAGTTCTGCACAAGAATTCCAAAACACATAATACAATACAATAAGATAATATCAATAGAAAATTAAAATCAGACATTATCTTGATTTCCATAATCACAAATGCAAGAAAATCTGTTAATTTGATCATGAAGAGTGATAACGTTTTAGGTCAATTTAAAATTAATTCTGATAATTCAGTAATTTTAAGTTGGTCTCATGCAAAAATATCCTCTAGTAATGCAGCCTTCCCAGGTTACACTGGCAGTGATGGTGTTGTCCGAGAAAAGTCCCTGGTTGTCATAGACCCTTAGAACAATGGTGTAGACGTTGTCCTCCACTATGGTCCGGCGTTTCAGAATGATGCCAGTCTCTAAACAGGGGAAAGATGATGAGTTTTAATCTTATTCATACAAACTAATCGCAATAGCAACTTAGCTTCAGAAATATACCCCTAACTCTGTAGAAGAAGACACTTCTTTAGGACCCTAATAGTACCTAATATTGACATTATTGCAGTTAGTATAACAAGAACATTATTGAAAAATATGTATGCTAAATACATTTCCTGATGCTGTGTAAAGGCAATCCTATAGGACTCCCTTGACTCTTATGGGAGTCCAGCACAGCGATGTCACGGCGCTATTTACTTGTGTCGTTCATCCTGACAGTCCACATGGTCTCGGATGATCCACGGAGCTCCGCACGGAAAGGGGCAGCGAAGCCCGGCCCGTCTCTGTCAGAGACGGACAGCGTCACGGGCTGAGATTCCTGGTTACAGATCGTAATCGTCCTCTCCTCGATTGTGGGAGCGTTGTCATTTACATCTTCCAGCTCGATCAGCAGAGTCCCGGTTCCCGTCGCAGGGATATCATCTAAAAAAAATAATAATAATTAAGAAATGTCTTAGGTTCACAACTTTGAAGGGATAAAAGTAAGCAAGAATGGTACGAAAAAAGAAAAGACAATACCGTTATCAATGGCATTAATGAGGGCCCGGTATTTGCCCCCGATGACGAAGGGAGATTCTCTATCCATGAGGCTCCTGACTTTGATGAGTCCAGTCTCTTTATTGACATTGAGCCATCCAGCAGGATCATAGCCCGATTTATACCTTCAGGGGAAACGGGTTGACATTCAGTTTCTTGTTTCCATTCTCTCTCAACCACTACATTGTATAATTTAATCTGCTACTGCACATGGATTTGTTTAAGTCAATGGCTACAGTGCCGTGAAAAATTAGCTGTCCCCTTTCCTGATTTCATTAAAAAAATGAAACAATTTTTAAAATGTGTTTTGTGTTGACCCAGGTTCACATTACATTTTTGTCTAAAGATCTGAAACCATTGTAAGAAATATGGGATTACAGAATAAATTAGGAACATGACAAATACTTTTTCACGGCACTGTATGCTACATCACTGTTAGAACATTGAATTGGATCTGCCCTGGTGTGAAAAAAATTTGGGCATGTATGCTAATGAAGTGCAGCTGCAGAAACAAATTAATGAACCTGATTCAGACTAATCCATATGACAGTTGGAGTGTTAAATGTGTGGTATTCCCAGAAACATTCCCTTACCACACTTTCTGATTTCTTGCCGTGTCAGGATCGGTTGCTGTATATGCAATAATGTCGGCCCCAACTTCCAGGTTCTCTGGTTTAATGACCACCCTCTCAACTGGATTAAAGACTGGAGCCGCATTCACATTCACAATAACTGTGGCAGTGGAGGTGGGCAGACGGGTGGAAAATGGGGCGTCGTTCTTCACAGTGACCAACAAGGTGTAGCGTGCATTCTTCTCAAAATCAAGGCCCTGAATGGGGATGGAATACATTAAATTAAGTAATTAATTAATTAATTAATTAATTAATTAATTAAATTTTAATTTGTAACAGTCTGGAAAAAGGTTGGTGCTGAAGCAGATTCACTATTACCAGTTCAAAGACCCTATGAAATGTTTGGTCTCCAGAACGTGGATCGTTACCTTGACTGTAGTAATAATGCCCTCCAGCTTGCTGGGTCCAGTACTGACATTGAAGAAACCTCCATTGTTTCCCTCAATAATCCTGTACTTAGTTGTCCAGGCCGGTGTGTGGGGTTCATCCCCATCAGTCACTGTCATTTTCACCACCTCGACACCCACTTCATTCTCAGGGACAGACACCGTGTACTGTGAAGGATAAAGTTTACAGTATGTGTGTTACACAAAGGACACAGTTTAACCTGACAGCTATTAATGGATGCTTCTTTATCATGAACATAAAGACTTGAATATCACTCAACATAACTGAAAAGTACCAGTTAAAGGTCACTTACTGAACTGTGCTCAAACTGAGGAGCGTTGTTATTGCTGTCGGTTACCGTGACGATTGCTGTGCAGGTGGTTGCGAGGCCTTTCCCCACCATATCAGCAGCTTGAATTATCAATGTGTATTTAGGAAGGTCCTGCAAAAGGAAACGCAAAATAGTTTTACTATTTCTAACTGGATACATTCTTGTCTATTATGTCCATAATGTCTATTTTGTCATTATCATTTTACATATAGTTCCTGTTATTAGTGTATCATATACCTCTCTGTCCAGCCCATCTGAATTCAGTTGGATCCCTCCAGTCGAAGGGTTAATAAAGAACATATCTGCTTTTGGACTCTCTGGGTTTTGGGTCAGAAGTTTGTATCTAATGTCAGCATTCTCTGATCCTGGTTCATCTTTATCAATTGCAGTCACCTTCATGAATTCAAAACCTTAAGAGGGAAAATGAATGAACACAAATAAATATCAAAACAAAAAATATCATTTGATTCAACAGAGCACCACTGCGACTGTTTGTGATATTGCATCTTGGGCAGTCAGCCCGGCTTGTGGATATCGATACTGCTCTCAAAGAATATGCTACTGTTATTATAGCATACTGAATTTTCATATTTGCCATAAGATGAACGTACCTTTGGGGGATGATTTGGCTACATCGCCCAGGAACGGATCCATGGTAAATTCGGGTTTGTTGTCGTTCTGATCGATCACATTGATGATAATGTCCACGGGATCCTCGGCCCGACTGGCACTGTCACCCAAAGCGACAGCGTGAGCCAAGAGCTAGAGAGGGGGAAGAGAGGAAAGAACACGGGCCTACAGTTACGGTTGGGACCTCTAATAAATCTCAAAAAAAATAAAAATAAAGACTTGGCCATTGCTGATACTTGGTAATACCGTCTTGTTGCTGGAAAAACAAACTTACTTCATATTTAGCTTCCTTCTCTCGGTCCAAATGCTGGGTGACACTGAGCCAGCCAGTATCCCTGTTAATGATGAAAAGCCCAACAGGGGCCTCATCTGCCCCAGGCCCAGTGATGCTGTATTGCACCTTCACTTCCTTATCCCGGCTGGATCGGATCTGCAAATACAAACACAACCAGGCGACACTGAATAAAACACGATTGAACTACTACCAAACTCAAAATTGGCAAAAACGCAGCCACGGGCACATACCTGCACCATGGGTTTTGGGAAGGGGCCTCTTTCATTTTCCGAGACGCTGATGGGGGGAATGAACCAGTCCCTCTTCCTCCTCTTCAGTCCTTTTGAAGAGTGTGGAAACACCAGCTGTGGCAGAGCTGGACTAGATCTAGGCTAAAGAAGCAAATTTTCATTTCTGAAGTATTGAAGGTACTGAGTGCAAATAACTGCAGATAATAACAGCAAATGATAATAATCTATATATCTAAGAGTGTGTGTGTGTGTGTGTGTGTCTAAGATCAAAAATTAAAACATTCTTTAGAGGCACCAGTCATACCCATGTGAGACAACAGAAATAACCTTCATATGAACTGAGAGTATGGAAAATGGGCATTTGCACCCGCAGGCATCTGTGGCCATGAACCTACTGCAGAGTTGCTCAGTCCTGTGACGTGTGAAGGGATGATGATGCCCGTCGTGCTTTGACCGTAGTGGTGGTTGTAACCGGGTTCATGAATCACCGTGTCTGTGGACATCTTCTTTGAGCCTTCTGAGAATTCTTGGGGCACGTTTGTCTCTATTTTAAAAGCAGTGAAGGACATGTTTTGGATTTTTACTGTGTTGTATGAAATGGTTTTGTCACAGGCACCTCTATATGCAGCCACATCTGTATTTCTGTACTGCTAAAACAAGGCTGCTGAAACAGGGTTGGAAATTATTTTGATTATTTTTCTATTTATACTGACAATTATCTTTTTTTTATTTTATTTTTTTTTTTACATATTTGATTCTTAATCCATTCAAAACATTCATATTGTCCAGCACATTTTATTGTGCTATTGTATTTCATGTAAACTAGTGCAAACTAGAATATTATTCTATAGCAAGCGCCCAAAACCAGGGTGGGTTTTTGAAGTTCACTTCCTTGTCTTGTTGAGTTAAGTTATTGTGTTATTAGGGCGAATCTATGGATGAATAAGGGACAGTTTGCGTCACTGCTGAGTCTGTATTTCACGCGCTTAGTGAACGATCAAACTTTACGTCCCTACTGCACAGTCTGTGGCTCCTGTGTGCACAACATGGCGGCGCCCACAAACTGCACTTCCTGGGCTTCAAAACGCATTTCACCAAGCCCATGGAGAGTCACCTGGTGACGTCACAGTGACTTTGTCCGTATTTTTCTACAGTCTATGTACTGTACCAAGTGTAACTACTTACTGTCAGATCATACCACACCAAGATCATATATCTGCATTAAATACAGGCAAGTGAACAGTTTGGTCAACTAAAATTTTTATAGTGTGAGAAAATGAATTAAACATACCAATGTTTAAACATTCGTGATCTTAAGGCTAAGAAGCTGTGGTTTTTATATCTGTACATGTACCTTGGAACGTGTATAGCCGGTTGAAGGAATCACATATGCCTTTTATAGTCTGTACAGTTGGAATTCATTTACATACATATACCTTTACTGAGAAGGTGAGTTGTGTCCTTGTTGATGGGGGTGTTGCTGGGTTGACATGGTAAAGTCTCTGCCTGTATACCTGTAGCCCAGCCCTGAGGAGTGAACTAATAAGTTCAGTTTTTTTTTTTTTTTAATACAGTATCTTCTATCAATTTATTCTCCAGAACAGATATTGTAATTATGGTGTCAGAACACTTACGGTGTAAAAGTTTTATTTCGCTTTTTCAAATATATAACCAAACTAAAACCTTGTATATCATTGAAGCTGCAATGTTTTTTTTTTTTTAACAAAGAAAAAAGTAGCAAAGATTCCCAGTAGCTTGCAAAATGTTTTAGTGATTTGGATGCTAATTGTTGTAGTGTGGAATACCATTCCAAAAAATGTGAAAGCCTCACTTGAGGAATTTCAGAGCTTTTGAAGCAATATAGTAACATACTATATGTGATATATGATATATTGTAAAGGTTAGATGTTATTTTTCATAAATTACGTTTTTATAATGTATTTCTCACAAATGAGTACAAAGATTTCTTATGAATTAGAATTGTAAGTGCAGTTTTCTTGTACAGTCCCAGTGTGGAGCTGTCATTAGTTCCCAAAATAACATTCAAAGAACTGCAGACCTCTCTAGCCTCAACTAAGGTCAGTGTTCATGACTTAACAATAAAAAAGAGACTGGGCAAAAACTGGATTCATGGGAGAGTAATAAGAGGGGAAACACTGCTAACCAAGACAAACATCAATGCTCATCTCAGATTTGTAAAAAAAATAAAATAAAATAAAAAGTACCTGGGTGATCCTCAAGCCTTTTGAGATAATGTTCTGCTTCATATTAAACGTGACAGGCAGGATTTAAACAGGATTTAAATTGAATTTCCCCAGAGGGGAAAAATAATAATAATCTAGTTCAAGTCATAATCCATTACTTGTATTCAGTTCAGTTTGCTTTTAGAGGCAGAGCTTGGTCATTACACAACACCACAGAATACAGACCAATAACAAAACATAATCAAGACACACACAGCATAGTACACAGCAAGCATACAACTATAGTGATTATAATTTCTGGTCACTGCAGGATGAAGGGTGACAGAAGGATGTAGTTTGTATTTACGTATATCATTCATTAAATGAACTGCCTGCATAATCACTCAAATGTCTGAATACTATAATCATGTATCTTTAAAATGTGTCCATGATGAATTAATAAAGAGCATGTGCAATGGAGATCAAGCTTACATGAATGAAGAGAAGGATGACTTCAAAATGTATTTCAGGACCCATTTTCTGAGTGAAACTATTCTTTCCACTTCTCTGAATCATATGCTCTCTTCTGTACTTTTTCAGTTCTGGTAACAGTGTGAAAAAACCACAACTATTTTAGCTTCTGGTTATCTTGCGGGGAGAGCGTCTGCTGGATAAGAGCGTCTGCTAAATACCTGTAATGAGAGGAAGCCCTTCCTGATAGCTTGTACCAAAGTAGTGTTTTTAGAATTTTTTAATTTTTTGTTTTATTCTTTATTCAGCCCAATTTTGGAATTCTCTGTCACAGTTTTTTGCCCCTCACCCCCCTAAACCTACTGAAAATGCTTTCATAGACTTGGGAAAGCACAGCCAGAAAAGATAGTCACCACTTTATTTAACAGAGTTAACAGAGATGCACAATCATTGTCCTGCAGTCAGTTAACAGAGATACACGAGCATTGTCCTGCAGTCAGTTAATAGAGATGCACAATCATTGTCCTAGAGTCAGTTAACAGAGATGCACGGTCATTGTCCTGGAGTCAGTTAACAGAGATGCACAGTCATTGTCCTGGAGTCAGTTAACAGAGATGCACGAGCATTGTCCTGCAGTCAGTTAACAGAGATGCACGAGCATTGTCCTGCAGTCAGTTAATAGAGATGCACAATCATTGTCCTGCAGTCAGTTAATAGAAATGCACGATCATTGTCCTAGAGTCAGTTAACAGAGATGCATGATCATTGTCCTGCAGTCAGTTAATAGAGATGCACAATCATTGTCCTAGAGTCAGTTAATAGAAATGCATGATCATTGTCCTGCAGTCAGTTAACAGAGATGCATGATCATTGTACTGGAGTCAGTTAACAGAGATGCAGAAGCATTGTCCTGCAGTCAGTTAACAGAGATGCACAATCATTGTCCTAGAGTCAGTTAATAGAGATGCACGATCATTGTCCTGCAGTCAGTTAACAGAGGTGCACGATCATTGTCCTGGAGTCAGTTAACAGAGGTGCACAATCATTGTCCTGGAGTTTCTAGACTTTCTGAACAGTGGTGCAAATCATTACTGAGACAGGGGAGCTGCAAAGCCATCACTGTTGATTTCCACAAAGCAAGTTTGGACTGGTCTTTCACTCAGCCAATGTAGGGAAATGAATATCGGTCCATGGGTGGCCCAGATCTGGTCAACAAGATCCAGACTATTTTTTGGGCCCAAGATTGTCTGAATCATTCATTTCCATATGCAAGTGGAGCTAAAGTAAGTTACCTGGCCTGTCACTGGGCCAGGCCAAACTTGCTCTGTGCGTTACTATAGTGTAAAATATGGCTAGTACCTGAACCCCTTATTGCCTTGGTGATAAAAGGTCTCTATTTTAATATGTAAAGGGCAGGGGTGGGCAATTCTGGTCCTGGAAGGCCGGGTGTGTATGCAGATTTTTGTTTCCACCAATTACCCTGGCTAAACGAGCTAACTGGCTGTATACATCGGCACTGGACACGATCGGTTGTCATTCATGCGCTTGTCAAGAAATGTAGCTAAATTGTCAGATGGCGAAAATGTTAGATTAGAAGTTTGCGTGAAATTGAGAAACAGATACGGCCCTCCTTGTCCACCTCTGGTAAAGAGGAAGTGGCCTGTGGCAAGAAACAGACTATCAGCAAAACCGACATGCGCTAAAACCGCAGACAGAGGAACCAGGAAGGAGGAGGAGGAAGCGATGGTCTGATGGCACGCTCTGCTTATGCAGCACCATGACAACCAAATTCCTTGGGAAAATGTCCGGCTGTTTAAATTAAACGGGGCGGGTTGCTGCTGGTTTCTTTCGAGCGGGGGTGGGGCGGTTCGCTTGGTAAAATCCTTCTTACATTACATTGTTATTAAAGGTTCGGCTGCCATTCCGTTTAAAATGTATACCGCTAGTAGTTATGCCACGGGCCGGCCCTGCATAGAAGCAGTATGCTCCCCCAAACCAGGCTGCTTAAAGCTAACCCACAACCCAAAAAGGTAAACACAGGTAGAAAGGGGGCTAGTGTACACAATATTCTGTGAAGCATGTGCTGGACTACACAACTGATTACATCCTGCCTGATACTGCTACTATGGTCTCACCGGGTCCCTCTCGCCACTCCCTCCCTGTCCAGTCAGCTTCTCAAGCACCCTCTAGTGGTGAGTGTGCATAGTACAGTTTCACGCACTCACCTTGAGATCTTTGGCATAACGATTGAAATCTGTAAACTATAGAAAATAGTGACACCTAGTGGATTTTATGTTAGCGCAGAACGATACGGGCCACGCAGGGGACACCATTAAACACAACGGTGTCTTCGTATAATTGGGTAATGACTGGAAATACACTTTACGCTGTCTGTCTGCACACAGGTGACCCAGTAACCTGTTTTAGTACCCCTGTGCACTGAGACCTTAAGCCTTGAGCAAAAATATTATTTAGATTTTACATTTAAAATGTTGCATTAATACTGTGCTCCTACAACAGACGCAATGCATGAGTTTATTTCTTTCATTATGAAGGCAACTCATTACCTCAAAATACTCGCATTTTTAGGGGCGCGTGGATTTCAAATGAGAAGACATTCTATTTAACATGAAAATTTTCACTTTTTCTTAACGAAAGTTTTCATTTCAGAATGCACTATTTGTGGCAGAACCCTCTTGAAAGAATGAATAAGAACAATTACATTTAAATGAAAATCAATCTTTTCCCCCAAGTGATTTGGGGGGAAAAGATTATTGAAATAGATTCGTGAAAAAACACACTCTTATGGTCTTAAGAGCTTTTTTGTTTTCTGAGGGAATTTATGTTTTGATATAACAATTCACTTGGAATGTCTGAAAGTTAGGTTTGTTTTATTGAACCGACACTTATGAATGCGATACTTCGCTAAAATGTAGTATGGAACCCTTTAATTCAGCAACTCCGTCTCAATTACTATGTCGTCATCATTCAGGATCACGAATGTACTGAACTTGACGTCATCCAGGGGCGACGCTGGGGTTTCGCCTGCTGGGTAGGTTGTGGGAGATGGGCAGAACTTGTCATTTTTAATTCGATCAAAATTGTTATCAGATTAGATCTCCAAGAAACCGAAAGTACAGGCATTAACACCACAATGCCATGGGGAGGTAAGTGGTAACATATATTTTTGTCTGTAATGCAAAGAAAACAAGTGGTTGAAATGGAGGATAAACAGCTAGCTAGCATCGATGTTGTTTAATGTTTAGCCATGAATTGTATTGCTGTTTGGCCTTCTTAGCTTGCTAGCAAGTTAACTAATACCACGACGCTGGTAGGCGTCCAGGTAGCGTCCTTATTGACAAGCGAAAAACTACCATTATAACAAGTAAATTTATATTTGTTTAAGTCCTGGTTTTCGTGTACTTTTGTGTATATGATTTTGCAGGAGTAACTTTGCCATCTGAAGCTTAAAGTTAGCCAGCCAGTTCGTAATAAAATGTAAAACTTTTTGGCATTATGCTTTTCCCGTTCGTTCGTTTTCGTTGATTGGCCAGATTGTTTCAGCGGTGGTGATAATTCACGCTAATTTCTTGTAGTTGTATTTGTCGATAGCATGTTATTATTGGGGTGTGTCTGTGGAAGAGAGCTGTGGAGTCTTACTAGCTTATACCATGTGTAGTTACTTGTCTCAAGAGAATTGTGCTTTCTGTAACTTGTCTAAAATAAAGCTTTCTCAGAATGTTCAGCTCTACTGCAGTATATGTAGTTTATGCATGGGCTTTAACAAATACGCAAATATGTGCAAAACAAAAACTCTCGTGCTGTGAAATTCAAAGTGCAATCTTGGCGAGGTTATGCCAAACTAAATTAACATAGCAAGCGAAGCTTAAGCAAAGCAACAGTTCATTAGTTTGTAGATATCTGCGGATCGTATTATATCCAGTATATGCTTTCGGCTGTAATCACGGAATGTGTAGCAGGAGTAACAGTAAATAATCGGCGTTTTTCCCATTACAGTGAGAGGTGAAGTGAAGGGTTAACTTCCTACTTGTTACAATCGCTGCTTTACACCAGGCCGGTCAGTGGAGAATGGACTCCCCCTCTATAGCCGGGTTCCTCCCGAGGTTTTTTGGGAGGAATTTTTTGTCGCCTCCATTTGAGGGTTTTTCTCCCCACTAAGAGTTTTTTTTTTTTTTGGCCGACTGGTTCTTACTCGGTTTCTGCCCTTGCTCTGTTTTTGCTCTTCTCTGCCGCTCTGTAAAGCGTCTTTGTGACAGTTCTCTTCTCTGTAAACAGCGCTATATAAGTACAATTGATTTGATTTAAAGAACCCCATTTATTTTGATGATATCCAACAAATGGATTATAGTCCTGAACATTTGCACTACTTCCGAAAGAATTTTAGCAATTGCCTATGGGCTTTTATTAAACACGACGGAATTGGCGCTGTTAAATGCGAGTTCAGTGCGTTTGCCGTCTGCGTCGCCTAATCCAGCACCGACAGAGTGTTAAACTGGCTTCTGGTTCTTCAGGCGTTTAACAGGAAGAGTGTGATCATCTGTATGGCCGTGTTCTTCTACCTTGGAGGATTCTTGTTGGGCGGGGGTTTGTTTACATCTGGGTGGAGTTCTTCTGATATTCCATTGTTTCTTGACAGTTTGGCCGTATGACAGTTATAGCTGATGTGCCGAAGAGTAATCACAGTGGCATCATCAGATGAGACAATGTAATTTAGCTCCAGGGGAGCACTGAGTCATCTGAGAGGTATTACTTTTCAGGAATCATCCCTCAGCTGTAGCTGGCATGCAGGGAAATGACTCTCCATCTCTTATTCACACACGCGCACACATACACACATATCATAGGCCATACTCATTCAGCACTGCTGAGAACTTGTTTCCATGACAGGAAGACCGAATGGCGCAGATTGAGAAGACAGTATGAGATGTGTATGGTGCAGCGAGGTGTGCGGTTCGCAGTTTTGTCTGTTGGTTGAGTGCTGGGGAGAGACGACGGTGTCTTTGTATTGCAGCATCTCCAAGGCTTCTGGAAGCACTGCGCTTTTCAGTGTGTTTCCCTCCAGGTCTCACACCTTTCTCTTTACTCCTGTCTTCTCTGCTCTTTCATGACCTATGCTTCCCCCCTCACTCTCTCTCTCTCTCTCTCTCTCTCCCCTCTCTGTCTCTCTTTCTCTCATTCTCTCTCTCTGTCTCTCTTTCTCTCCCCCACTCAAACTCACTCTCTCCCCCCCTCTCTCTCTCCCCCCCCCCCCAGGTGAGGTGAGTGTGGTCGGCAGGAGCTTCTCAAAGCTAGTTCCCGTGGTAACCACCACCATGCCAACGTGCCTCACACCTGTGCAGTAGGACGGCCCCCCCCCCCCCCCGCACCGCCCAGCCAGGACCACCATGAAGCCCGTCCACGAGCGGAACCAGGAGTGCCTTCCCCCCAAGAAGCGGGACCTGCCGGTCAGCAGCAGCATCGCTGGAGGCGGGGCTGACGGAGGGGGCGGAGAGGAAGGAGGCTCCGCCCACAGCTCCGACTCCGCCTGCCGAGAACCCCTGGCGGGAGGCTCCGCCCCTGGGGAGTGGATTCGGGTGCAGCCGGGGGCGCATTACAGCGTGGAGAACCCGGACGGCCTGGGCGTGCCGATCGACCAGTACGGCATGCTCTACAAAGTGGCCCTCACCTCCGGCGCCTACCCCCCCACCAGCCTGCACCCGGTGTTGAGCCACATCCCCTCCGCCTACAGCGTCCCGTCCTCCCTCCTGCAGCACCCCGGGATCCCCTACCCGCCGCTGGGCTACGCCCACATCCCGCACTCGTCCCTGCAGCTGGTCAGCCCCCCCTACGCCGTCCCGTACGCGGTGCCGCCGGGCTTCGTCCCCGGCTCCCTGCTCCCGCCCCAGACCGCCGTCCCGCCCCAGGCCCACCACATCCCCCACCTGGTGCCCTACCCGTCCGTCATCCAGGGAGGCGTGGTCTCCCCTCCCCCCCAGACCGCCGCCCTGGGTCCCGCCCCAGCCGAGCTCCACCACAGGGCCACGCCCGTGTTCTACCACCACGCCGGCTCGCGAACGGCCCAGCCGGGCCTGGGCGCGGACTACCGCGACTCTCACCTGGAGCGGGAGAAGGAGGTGAACGGAGGGGAGGAGGAGGAGCGGGGAGGCAGGGAGCCGACTCAGGACCCTGCCTACTCGTCCCGGGGCCCCCGGGCCCCGTACTCGGCCCCGCCCGGCCCCGTGGAGGCCCAGCGCCCCCAGGACAGGGCGGCCCGCAGGTTTGAGGCGAGGGCCTCCCCGGGCCTCCACAGCACCCCGGATTCCGACCTGGAGGTGAGTGGGGCGGCGGCTGCCTTCGGTCATGTGACTAGGCCCTGCTCGGGCACGTTTGCAGGTGTCCCCCGCCTGGGGTCTGGGGGCCCCTGAGGGCCCATAGTGAAGTGGAAAAATATTTTCCTCATTAAGAATGTTCTTATATACTGATGATGTATTGTAGAGTGGTATTTGTTTTTTTTTTCTCCGAAAGCTGTCATCGTCAACGTCAGGCGATTTGGAACCAAAGCTCCTTATGCGTGTGTGCAGTTATCGTCATGGTTACAGTGCGTGATTGAATTCATTTTTTTTTTTTTTATACATTTTTTTTTCATTTTTTCTTTGCTGGAGCTGCTATTGTTTCATGTGTAGTGGCTGTGCGTTGGGATCGCCCCCTTGAGGACTCGGGTTTCATTACCTCCACGTGGGCACGAGAGCGCACGCTGAGCACATGAAACTGAGCCGTGCGTTTGCAGCGCGTCGGCCCGGCGTGGTCGCTTGCATCCGCGCGCTTGCGTAGGGTGTGCTTCCGGCCTCACTCGTTACATTACATTACATTACAGGCATTTAGCAGACGCTCTTATCCAGAGCGACTTACACAACTTTTACACAGCATTTTTACATTGTATCCATTTATACAGCTGGATATATATACTGAAGCAATGCAGGTTAAGTACCTTGCTCAAGGGTACAACGGCAGTGTCCTACCCGGGAATCGAACCTGCGACCTTTCGGTTACAAGCCCAGTTCCATACCCACTGTGCTACACTCCGTCCGACTCAAAGCAAAGCGCGCGCGTCCCACGATTCCAGTGGAGCCGCGAGCCCGGCGCGGGTGTGTTCTCGCCAGGCTTTCCTCTGACCCCGCCTCCCCGCTTCCTTCCCGGCTGACGGGACGCTGCGAGCGGGTTTTTTTGGGTAATTCTGACTCACCCCGGAGCTGCTGGGAAGGTGTCGTGATTGCCATTGATTTGCGGCCCCCTGCTGCAGAGCCAAGAGGAACGAGGCCGGGTGCTGAGGGGACGTCCGGGTGACTCACAGCGCCGAGGCGACGGTTTCTGTTTCTTCTACTCTGTCGCTCGGCGGAGGGGTTACTGAACGAGTACACGGGTGGGAAGGGGGTCAGCTCAGGGGTGCCCGACTCCAGTCCTGGAGGGGCCGACGTGTGTCCTGGTTTTTGTTCCAACCCCACAGCTCTGCACACCAGCACTGGTTCACTCCCTATTTCAGACCACAAAAAAATTCTCACCGCGGTCCGCGGAAAGTCCGCGGCTATAGTTCATGATTTTACCAAAAAAAAAACAAAACAGATAATCTGGCAAAATAAATGATTGGGGCTAATTAAATCGTTTTGGGCAAAAGTTGGAGTGAAATCCTGAAACGGATTGGCCCTCGCTGTGCCACCCCTGGGTTAGCTGCAGTTCACGCTGCACGCCGGGGTGACCGTCAACTCCTTCTGTTCACTTTTCAGGTTCAGCAGGCGGTTTCCCGCCTGGCTTCTCCCGACCTGGGCGTGGGCGGAAGCCGCAAGCAGGCGTCGCTGGGGCCGCTGAGCCTGACCCAGGGGTCTCAGCGGGAGAGGGAGGAGGCCCTGCTGGGGGTCCGCGCGGAGGAGGCGTTAGCGCCGGGCCGGATAGCGTACGCGGCGTCCCTGTCCGGGCCCGACGACCCCAGGCTGCCGTCTCTGCACCCGCAGCCCGCCCACCACGCCGTGCTGCTGGCCAACGGGCAGCCGGTGCTCGTGCCGCTGGACTACCAGCAGCAGCGTGACCCGGGCCCGCCCAACGACATCATCGCCGCCGCCGCCTCGCCGAAGGCCTTCGAGCCGCCGGCCGCGCCGTACCCTCCCGAGAGGCCCGAGCAGAGCCCCGCCTCGGGGGCGGTCCAGCCTGCCGCGGCCCCGCCCCCCGGCCCCGGCCCCTCCCACTTCACCAAGGGGGCCATCATCCAGCTGGCCACGGGCGAGCTGAAGCGGGTGGAGGACCTGCAGACGCAGGACTTCGTGCGGAGCGCGGAGGTGAGCGGCGGCCTGAAGATCGACTCCAGCATGGTGGTGGACGTCCGGCGCAGCCACAGGCCCGGCCTGGTGGCCCTGCACTTCACCGTGGGCGAGCAGCAGAGCAAGGTGGCCATCGACGTGCCGCCCGAGCACCCCTTCTTCGTCTTCGGCCAGGGCTGGTCCTCCTGCAGCCCCGACGCCACCGCCCGGCTCTACGGGCTGGACTGCCACCACCTGCAGGCGGGCGACGTCTGCGTGTCCATCGCCCTGCAGCAGCACAAACCGCAGCAGCCGCCGCCACCGCCGCCGCCGCCACAGACCCAATCCAGGGCCCCCGCCAAAGCCGGCTCCGCCCCCGCCGTGGCCTTTCAGCCAATGGGGCCGCCCGCCCCCCAGCACCACCGCCCCCCGGCCCACTTCAGAGGGGAGAGGCCTCACCGGGACCGGGAGGAGGAGCAGGGGCACGGGGAGGCGCCCCCCAGGGCTGACAGGACTCCCCCCGAGCACACAAGGAGCCGGAGCGCCTACCGCTCGCACACCGAGGGCCCCCAGCGGCCGGGGGCCGCCGCCGCTGCGTCACCGATGCACACGGCCCACAGGCGATGCTCCGCCCCCGGCTTCCAAAAATACCAGATCAAGAGCGAGGACGCCCCCCACCCCCACCCCCACCCCCACCCCTCCCCCTCTCCCGCCTCTCCCGGCTCCTCGCGGCCAACCTTCATCCCGCAAGAGGTCAAGCTGTCCATCGAGGGGCGCTCTAACGCGGGGAAGTAGCAGCGGCAGGTAGAGAGAGAGAGTGACCGAGAGTCGTAAATAACGAGAGGGAGAGGGAGAGAGGAAGCGAGAGCACAGCCTCAGAATGTTTGAGATTTTGCACACCCAAGTAAACATGACGGCCCCTATATGCTAGCATTGTGGTCTTCATGATCAGGGCTCAGCAAGACCTGTCAGGCCAGGCCAGGCCAGGCAAGGCTGGTTCTGTATGTCACTTTGTCACTACTGCTGATTGGCTTGCACAGTAGGCCCCGCCCCCCCGGCTTTGTTTGGGGCAGCCATTTTGGCACTGAATCTTTTACGATAAGATAGCACTGGACCAAAATGGCTCCTTTCTGACCGAAAATGATGGCCTCCTCTGGATTGCTTCAGCTGGCCTTTGGATCGACACTGCGAGCCCTCGTCCCAGTTAGAGTATCTACCAAAGCCTTCTTAAGTTTGCATTCCCAGGAGTCTGGATCCAGTCGGGACAGGAAGTTGCCTCTTTCGACCAAAATCAAAGGCAGGAATCCCAAGGCGGTCCACACAGGAGTGCCGCAGGAACTCCATTTACAGACAGGAAGCACCTTTTCCATCAAACACCTTGAATCTTGTGCAGGAAAATGAAGCAGCAACGCACCTTAACATCCTAAATTGTACTATCAGAATTCATGGTGACATTTCCCCCCCCCCCCCCATTCAGAGGAATAATCATGGTCATAGTTTTTCCTTTTTGCTTGTTTCTTCTCTTCCCTCACACATGTTGTTTCTTTTGTTGGTTTTTTATTGGAAGTTTTGGTTTCTGCGAGGATCTCTCAGGACGGCGGCCCCCATCTTCCCTGCTTCCGCTGGCGTTGTTTAAATATTTACTCAGGCGCTGCATGTCCCGCCGCCTGTATTCCTGCAGCGTGGTGATGTCCTGTTGCCTGATGATAACGCGAACGAGAAACAGGCCTCCTCAGTACCTCGTTTGCCCCCCCCCCCCCCCCCCCCCCCCCGCCCGATGGGAGCGCATCCTGGCTGTCGGCAGGTGATTTTTGGTATTTCTGTCGGTGGATTCGGGTTTCGGCCTCCTCCTCCTCCTCATCCGACGCCCGGCTGATGACACCCACTCTTTCTGAAGCCAAGATCACGGATGGAGTCGGATGTGATGGTGGGTGACTCCTGCAATTAAGTGTAGAGGAGAAGGGAGTGAGAGAGACGGTGAGAGAGAGAAAGACACAGACAGTGAGAGAGTGAGAGAGACGGCGAGAGAGAGAAAGACAAAGACAGTGAGAATGAGAGAGAGATGCTGAGAGAGAGAGCGAGAGAGCGAGAGAGAGAGAGAGCGTGTAACAGAGAAGTTGAGAACGCATGAGTGTGTGCATGAAAATGAATTCCTCCAAAGATCCAAGTACCCTTTGGAAGCCATTTGGCAGCGTTATTGTGGAATAGTGGGGTTTGAGAACTTGGATATGTGCAAAAGGAAAAAAAAAAGACACCACTGATAACTTAATGTATCTGGATACTCAGTTAACGTTATCAAAGCAATAGTTACCCTAGGAAACCAGGCTGAGATACATTTACAAGGCTTTCTGTTTTCTTTTTTCATTTTTTGGCTTTAGAAAAGGCATCTAGCAGTCTGCATAGATGCCGGAACTGTAAAACTTGAACCCAAAATCTTCTATGTTTTCAAAGGTGTGATGCACAATTTTTTAATTTGAGTATAATCCATTTAATAGATGCGGTTGCAATATTTGTACAAATATAAATAATCAGCTTATCAGCTTGCTGTCCTAAAAAAAAGTGTGAGAATTAAATAGCAGGAGATTTTTCTCTCTTTGAAGATGAAGGCAGCCAGAATTCTAGGCGTTCTGAGCAAACGCATCTCCTGGAGCTCGTCTTGTGGGAATCGGTTCCAAATGATTTTATATTTTCTCCTGTCTTGTCTTCTGTAATTGACCTTCTGCATGGTACAGCATAGGAACCTTCTTCTTTCTGCAATATGCTATGAGCTGTGCGTCTTGGAGTATTAGTATCGTGTTGCACATAGGGAAAGTTACATTTGGCCCACAGTGATGTTTTGGACAAAATACGGTAGAGAATTTTTTTTTCTCCTGCAGGGAGAGTCATTTGTATTCCCCCCCCCCCCCCCCCCCCCCAAAAAAAATAATTATTTTTCAAACATTTTTGCTTGTTAGGAAGGAACTTGCGTAGTAAGACACTGTTTACAAATTTGTCCGAGAGAAATGCTGCATTTCCCCCTCAGTTTCAACGCTGAGTTTTGTTACTGGAAAGACTCCCATGGACAAAATTAAGAAAAAGTGCAATTAGACCCATACAGAAATGACTCATCTGGGCTGGAAAAAGCCATTCCAACTGAAACCCATCAGTTCTTTAGTTGGTTTCTTATTTCTATAGTAGCATGGTCCCCTCTTCTACGAGGATAGAGCCTCAAGTGCATCCAGTTTCTGATGTTTTTAATCACTTCTAGGCTTCTCTTACCGAATACTCATCTGCACCGATGAGAACATAATTCAAGAACTTCTAAAACCTTCACGTCCACAGCACACGATTGATGTCGACGGCGATAAATAAAATACTTAAAATAGTTTTGCTATTTGTTCGTAAATCCAATTTCATGTCCGGAATGCAGAATGTCCGTTTATGGTATTCGGACTTAATTATTTAACGGGACGACATGGTTAGGTTGAATAGGATTATTTTAAACCATATCAATGCTTTTACCAATTCCTGTGGTTGCCAGTCGACGTGAGGGGCCCGCAGGGTGCATGCATGCATTTAGCACCGGTTTTATATTTGCGTTTCGTGGTTATCTTTGGGCTTGCGCGCTGCTCCAATTTTCTGTGTCACTTTGGAATGAATGATTTCTTCTTTAAACTCTGTTCCAAAGAAAGTCAGGACCAAATTCAAGAGTATTCTTTGAAAGCGGGTCGCGCACAAACGTGTCTAGAAATTCTTTGAAATGCCGGTTCAGGATATAAGAGCGTGCGATAACCTCGATTGTGGTTTTCCGGGACGGAATTCCAGTTCCGGTTCTATTTAAAGATGTTTAAAGAGTCGGATCTAGTTCAGCTTACCCCAGAATATTCTGAATCACCGTGTACAAACGATTTCTGGTCTCTGCTAGTTGCAAACTCAAGTCCCCTTCTCTCCGGACTGCTGGTCACAGAGACACTTTGACCGAGACCAGACACACCGATTTTTCTCGGCTTTTGGTATTCATTTTTGTAATATTGCTGACATTGACTTGCCGTTTTACTTTTTACTGAAGTGCTCACTCTGCGGATGCAGGTCTAAGGAGTGACATTTATATGACCTGGGCGTATAGAGCTAGGTTGTTTTCTCTTCGCACTTTCCAATGATTGGTGTACATGCCCAAGATACGTCTAGTCCAGCGAGAGACTAGTGCTGTCCCCAGTGTTCTGATGAATCGCCCTCTAGCGTCAGGCAGCAGTATCTCCATATTAGTTATTATCTGGAGACATTCCACATACAAAATAAAAAAATGATTTTTTAAGCAAATGACCAAATCTCATTAAGATGCACAATAATTCATGCCAAGTAAACTTGAACAGTTTTGGGATGCAAGTCATTTGTGCATTCTAAAAAAATATTTGAAGACCAACATTTAAGCTGTAAGCAATATACTTACACGTCATTCTAAAATATAAAGACCAATTTTACTGAATTCTGCCATGTGTTAAATTGGCAAAATTAAGTAAACGTATGTATTCTGTTGTTCAGTGTGTTTTACAATCCGAATGATGAGTAGGATTTTTTTTTCTATTTTATAAGTGACACGATTCAGTCGTTTTACAGTACCAGAAATTAGCACCCTTAAATATGAGACCATAAATTCGTTGTGTTTTAATTGTATTGTTCCACTTTTGTAAAGTCCGTCTCTTGTTGTTTCAACCACCCCAAAAAGTGTTTTCTAGAATGTCCGAGTGTCTTACAGCCTTGTTACTGCCTGTTAAACATGCACAAACTATTTCTCCCTACTCCCTATGGTGTTTGTATTTGATACTGAGGCAATATTTTATATAATATAAAATATTGGGAGGGGGCGTCTTTAGATGTGAACTCGGGTCTGTACTCTTTCATTCGCACTGCCTTAACAGAAGCTCCCGGTTGGAGGTGTCCTGGGCTTGTTTTTGGGCTGTTGTGTTCCTGTTGTGCTTTCGCTTGACTTTGCAAATCCTGGACTGTTGTGCTGCGTTGTCACGGCGATGCTCCAGTTCAGCTGTCTTAATTCAGATCTGTCGATCCAGTCACACCACCACAACAGTCTCCAGTTTCGTCTACTCTGGTCTGTTCTTAATCATCGCTGTAATCTCCCGCTGCGTTGTTTGTGTGCGTCTGCTCTGGTCTGTTTACATTGCCCTTCATGATTTCCCCAATGTGCTGACACTGTACAGCGATCTTCTTACTCACTCTCTTTCTCTTCATCCACCTGTTTTACTCGTCTTCCTTTTGGATCCCCTCACCATAAAGTAGATGGGCAAAGGTATGCTGTCTATCTGTGTGCATCTATTCTGGTCTTCTGCAGCATTGAACCTCGTGCAGCACTGAACCGCTGTCGCTAATATATACAAATAATTACTTATTTATTTTCAAACCCAGCGGTGAATAATCTTTTGAATACCTTTAAGGTCATAAGGTGGGGACAAAAACTGCTTTCGGAGTTTCTAGGTCAAATGCAGCCGTAAAAGTAAATCTGACAGCATTGTGTGATCCAAGAGATTCAATTTAATTTCCATTCAGTGTTTGAATGAATCCAGGCAGACCTCACCTGATTGTGGTGGGAGAAACAGCGAGACGAATGTAGCTCAGCACTACTGAAAGTTAATGGGTTGAAGTCAGTGACCGAATTGAGTAATCCATTAGAAGAGATTGGCTCAACTGAGGAAAAAAAAAACATTGAATCCTGCCAATCCAAATCATTATGATGATTTGAACTGAACTCACAACCTGTTTTTAAGGTCTAGATTGTAAATACTCTGCTTGTTTAGGTGGAGCGAATTTGGCTCAAGATGGAAGCAAGTTGCCAATTGCCTTTTGGAAATGTACCAAAAGCTTAATTCCATTCAGATGCCGGCCTGTGAATTTCAATGGCAATTGCATTGTTCATTATGAAACCATCAAAACAAGCCTGACAGCTGGTGATTGATGTGTTTTTCCTCCTCTTCCTCCGTAATACTAGTTGGCACCATTGCCCTTCGCTGGCAGTGCAGCACTGCATCATGTCTACATAAAGCGCAGTGTTCCTTGTGCCTGATCCCCATTCCACCCCATAATTGTGTGTCTTTGCGTTGCTGTGGGCAACCGTAGGGCCTGTGACTCTGGCGGGGCCACAGGTCCGTGGGCGAGTTCAGTGTTCTAAACCCGCCGTAGGCCGTGTAGTTTCCCGTTTCAGCGCGTTTAAAGCTGGGAAGTTCGGCAGCAGTGAGATTGATGCTGTCTGCAGCGTTAAGCCTGTTAACTGGGGGGGGGCTGCTTCTTCCCGTGTAGCTAGTGTGGGCTGGTCGCTTTGTGAGGTGAACCCCCCCCCCCCCCCCGTTTCTCGACCGGCACAGAGGCCCTGGTGCTCGAGTCGTTTCCTAGAGACAGCAGTTCCTGCGCCACGGCGATGTTTTGTTGGGCGCTTTCTCTTTCCTTCTCCCTCCCTCCATTTCCCCCCACCTTCTCTCTCCCCCCTCTCTCCCTTTCTCTCTCTCTTTCTCACTCTGTATGACCTACCTATTACCTCTGACAACTGCACAACTCACCCCTCCTACCCAGCATGCCCTTTGACACGGTGCACAGACAGGACATGCATGCACACACACACACACACGCACACAAACATGAATACACACATGCGCACACGTACACACACACACACAAACATGAACGTGCACACACACACACAGTAGGATAGAGCCATCTCCTTATAACCCTGAGGGAGTGGGCAGCCTCTCTCTGATCAGGTTTGTGAGGGGTGGCCGCGTAAAGCACTGCACTTTGATAAAACCTCACTCTCGTCTTTCTCTTGATTGTCTATTTATATTGTATGAATAAAAACAAAAGTCTGCACTTACTTTCTATAGACTTGTAATGTTATTAAAAATAAGCTGTTGGTTGATTGTTGTTTTTTTAAATAGTCTTTAATAATATAACATAAAACCATTAAAAAGCAATCAACCAGCAGTTACATGCTTGTGAATATCTTTCTATCTATCTATCTCTATCTATCTATCTTTCTCCCTCTCTCTCATATATATATATATATATATATGATGGTGTGCATATTGATACCTTTGTCAGTAAGGCCTTAAGAACAGTTATATACATGTTAGAATGATAAGTCATGGGTTAGTTGTACTGCAAAAGGTCAGCAGATTTAATTATGAAACCATGACTACTTTGGCTCTTCTTGTTTCATACTTAAATGGTAGCATTTTACTGCAGTGCAGGCTGGTTCCTTGTGCAGGGAATGTTGGGCGGTGCGAGATGTTGGTGGGGGTGGGGGGCTCTCCCTCCCCCGGTGCGTTCATTTTCAGAAGATGAGGCTGTGAGGTACAGCCGTCAGGTAAAACGCATTGCTATTTTTGTATTTTTCAACAGTGTTTGTAAGTGGTCAAAAGGAGGGCCGTGCCATTAATGGAGGCGTAAGCAACGTGCAGGCTTTATACAAAAATGTAAACTTGAATTTCTTTTTAAAAATTTTTTTAGTACAATAGGGTGTTATGGGTGAAGGTGAAATGGACAGTTTGCCCCCAACCCCCAACCCCCTTTCATTGTTTAGCTCAAGTCACAGTGGCTCAATAGTGAAGAAATGGCCCTAGAGGTCAGGGCACTTGGTGTTGTGAAAGTTGTTTGGAGCCCAGCAATGATCTCCCCTCTTAATTTCAGAGGGGGATTGTGCATTTGGGGCAGACGAGCGTGTAAGCATTTTTATTTTAAATTTTTTTAATGATCCGGAGAGAACGTTGTTGAGAGGAACAAAACATTAAAGTTGAAAACCGAGGGTTTCTTTTTAATTTTTTAAAAAGGATAACGGCCGTTTCTGAGAGAATCGTCTGTTGCGTCCCGTGAGCTTTCTCGCGCCGGAGCGCGAGACAGGACCGCGCGATCTCGGCGTTTGAAAATAAACTGCCGCTGTTCAGTGGCGTAATCATAGCTAACTTTGGAAGCCCTGACAAATACAGAGCAGTGTGCAAGGCAGCTACAGTTTGGTAGCATGCATCTAAATCAGGAGAGAGAACGGTTATGAGTTTTAAAGAATCGTACATAAAAATCAAAATAGACGTACTTTTGGCACTATGTGACACCGCTTTTATGTGACGTGTGACATTTAAGATAAACAGCATCTTTTTTTCTTATTTAATGCATAAAAACTGCAAAACTATATGCAATGATGTAAATGTAATATTGAATCCTCAAATATAATCCAGGTTGTATAAACTTTGTATAGTGAGTTTTAATATCTTATGGCTGTACCAATATGTATTAATTCTTATCGGAAGCCTTAGTTGTCAACCCAAAGTGCTCCCTTTTCCTAGAATTCCCTACACCTACCTGAACTTTCAAAAGCATTAACTATATTTTGTTGCGATTTATTTGTACCTGTTTTGAATAAAATAGATTTGTATTGTATATTTGTATCTTTTTGTGACCTACTTTTTTTGTTTTATTTTCCGGTTTTAATTCACTGTACTAAAGGATACAAAGATAGTGTATTTTTACTGTCACAGATTTATATGAAAGCTTTTTATGAACGATATTTAACGTTAAGTAAACAGTTTGTGTGAGTGTATTTAAACACACACGTACACACGTCAGTCTATTATTTAAGATCTACTCCAGTGAAAATGCCATTTGTTGTTTTTGTGTGTGTGCATGTGTGTTTGTTTTTGGCTAAAATTTGATCTGTAGAACAAATATGAATTTTCCCACTACTGAAACACTGAACAAGAAAAGGCCTCTAAAGCCTAGTATGGGACTAGTAGCCTATTACCTGGGGACCTCTAGTAACTTGTAATAATTGCGGAGGTCGTCTGTGATCTTAATCCCGTGCGAATCTGCCATGTCCGTAATTTGTAAAGTAAAAATTCCACCGCAAATTACCTACAATATTTCGCTAAACACAGAGGTAATGTGATAATATTAGTTCCGTGCGAATCGGCATCTCGGTGACTTGGGGTCGTATTTTACTGCTACGCAGAGCAGAGCCTTGCCATTTTCAATCATGTCCGGGGGGATAATGTCAGTAAATTCGAGTAAAATACAGACTTCGCCTTTCCCGTGCGAATGCGCCGCACGAAACACAGACGTGGGGAGGTAATTTCTAAATCACATGAGGTCCCCAGGTAATACTAGTCCCGTGCGAATAGGACTTCAGGGTACCAATCTGCTCCTTTTCACCCGTTAGTCCTGTAGCAGAACGGACTTCCAAATGGACCCCACACACACAAAATATACAGTGACACAATACATTACAACAAAAATCATAAATAGTCTTCCTTTTAATTATTCAACAGTATGTTTGGCCTTTTTATTTCTGTAAACATGAAGAATGTATCCTGGTGAACTACCCAAAAAAAGGCCAAATGTTTCAACAATAAGGTAGTATCCCTATTCTTAAATTAATAAGAACAGCAATGGGTAGGCATAATAATAATTATAACACAGGCTCATAATTAATTCTAGAACAAATGCAGGCTGACATGCAGTGTTAAACGAAGCCAGTGTGTTACACTAGGCCAAGTTTCTAACAGAACCTGGACACACTTGCACTCATTCACTCACTCACACACACACACACAATGTCCCGTGGCAATTTAAAGTGTTCTGGTTCCTTTAGAACATTTGAGGATCACACACTGATTTCCTAACTCAGTAGGCCATGCTCCAGGTCATCCCAGAACACAGTGCTTTGTGCTGCAGGCATAATACCAGAAGCTGTAAACATGGTGTATAATGAACCGGCCCTGAACAGGAAATAAACATCTCAAATCAAGAAGAAAAAAAAAAGTTATAAGACGATGCTTGGGATAGTCGTGAAACATTTTGCTTCTGTGCAAGGACCTGTCGACGGAACGCTGACTGCATAACTTGCTGTGTGCCGTAGTAAAGTCGCAGGAGAGACCCTGCTGCTTTCCCCCAGTCGTAAATGTTTATGGCTGAACGACGGATGAGATCCAAGCAGGAGCACAAACCGTGACCTCTTCCCACAATTCATTGTGAAAGGTGAGTATTTTTTATTTATTTATTTTTTACTCCTGACTGGACCCCTCCCACTTATTGAGGTCACAATAAAAAAAAAAAATCTGCAGTGCCTGGCTTCTGTCATGACCAGGCCTCCATATCCCATCAGGCATCAGGGCACAAAGAGCCTCCAGGATTCCCAGAAGCCCCCAGTAGCTCCTTACACTATAAACGTACCCTTTTTTCTTTCTCACAATCTGCATAGTTATAAAAAAGTCAATATTTTTTTCCACTGGTTGGAATAAAACTCCTGTTGCATAGCAGTCTGAGCCACCCATTTCCCCGCCAGGGGTAAAAAAAAAAAAGACAGAGAACATAAGTCATTACCATGGTGACAAAGAGGTGCACTCTTCATGTTCTCCTTAGTTCTTGGAATGGCTCAAAACAGTTTATCAGTCCTTAAATTCCCTGTCTTAATTACACCTTAGTTTCACAATACTCCAGTATAATTACTTTGTCAAGTTTCTCAAAACCCGAAGAAGGTAAAAAAAAAAAAAAAAAATTTCCAGTGATACAGGCAAAGGCAACATCACACTTCTCAAAACGATGAAAGAAAGAAAGAAAACCTGTCATGGCCTCCGACTCATGAGGACAATAGCATTCTTAATCCAAGTGTTGGCTCCCCCTCGCCAGTACAGAGGTGATGTAGGGAAACGGCAGCAGGGAATATCGCCGCCTGCGATGTGCCGGACGCCACGGCACAGAACTGTTCCCGTCCTGACTGGAGGCTGTGTGTGTCGGGTGTGCAAACGTGCAAACTGGGCACAACATAGTCAGTGTGACAGCTAATGGTGAGTGTGTGCGTGTGCGCGTGTGTGCATGTGTGTGTGCGCGCACAAATAACTGAGGGAATAAGGGAGACAAATACAGGCTGGAATGGCGTTGGCTACTCCGTGTGGTTCACAAACTCTTCTGGGAAATTTGATGATTTCTTTTGTTGTGTATTGCGTGCGTGCGTGCGAGAGAGGGAGAAGAAACGGGATAGAATGTGGCACGTGAAGAAGTGATAGAGTAGGGAACAGTCAAATTCAGCAATATCAGCATTCATACAGCACTGACTCTTCACCACACATTTAGACACTGACTTTGTTTTTGCGTCTCCATAAGCGTATAACCATTTACAATACAAAACCCCACAAAAAAAAAAAGAGAGAAGCATTTCTGCATTGAAGTGCGGACGTTTTCAGGTAGGATGGGTTGTTTGGGAGTTACTGGATTGAGATAGCGTTGTCTGAAAAGTGTGCGGTGCGAGAGTCTGTAAACTGAGGGTCCTCCGTGCCGGCCGCCAACGGCTACGGTACCGCCAACGAAGCCATCGGCCAGGCCAGAGCCCTTTTAGAGGTAGAAGTAGATTCAGTGGATATGAGCTAACCAGTGACCCCCCCCCCCTGCTGGCAGCTTTGGGAATAGCTGCCGGGTAGACTCCAGCTGCGGGCTGGCAAATTAAAAGAGGGGAGAGCAGATTGAAAGCGGCTGATTCTCCAGTCCCATTACTGTCGACGCATGTGCAAACGGATTCTCCCACTCTGGAAGAGAGGTACTGTTCAACGAGTTACTGAGCGCTGGATCTCTTTCTTAAGTCCCATCTTGTTTAAACTTGCCAGTCGATATTACGGTTCGTTGTATAAAAAAAAATATTCAACCTTATTTTAAAAATGTTTCCTCTGCCCTTATAAATTCAGTTTTTTGCTGACGACAGCTTCTTGAATTTTTCTTTAACCATTTGATCGCCTTACAAACCCTGTGCAATCAAAATAACCCTTTTTAAATAGTTCAGTTATAAATTAAGAACATAACAAAATAAATACGATGCAATTAAGCAAGTGTTATTCCGCGAGATTTTGAATTTGTTTTTTGTTTTATCCTGGAAGGAAGGTTCTCATGATGCTGGAGGATATGGCATTGACTGTTGAAAACCTAGTTTCTGACATCACTAACGAGGTGATTTACATCAAAAACCAATCTGCAGTCACTTTACATATATCGCCTGTGCCGGAGGGCATCATGGCTTGTTGTATAAACCGGTGGGGGGTCAGGAATGTAATGAGTTTAAGAGAGCTGCACTGGGAGGAACACCACTGCTCAGATGGAATAACTAGCTTAATTAGCTGGCTAACGCTACGCTACGCTGTGTCAGTACAGGGTGAGCAGCGAATTAACGTCAGAAAGGTTAAAAAAAGATAGTATGGAATTTTGTTATCAATATAAGGAAAATATAATTGGCTAGCTACCCAGCTAACTTCGTTTTTGACATTGGAAATTCGGTAGAAGGCTCGATGAGAAACTGACGAGCTGCCATGCTTGCCGCCTTAGCTAGTTACCCACGCTACACAGGCGGAGGCAGCGATGTTCCCGTCACTGGGATTGACCAGTATTGGCTCGTACGTCGCTAAATGTAAACGCTCCAGTCCGACCACTGATTTGGTTGGTTTCCATGCCGTCTATGACACAGGTGGTGCCATTTTCCATAGACGGGTAGTTTTACATCTTCTGCTAGCTAGCGAACTAAACACAATTTTAAGTCCCATCTGTGCGACTGCCAACAAAAAGTGAACTTACGAATATTCATTACAGAGGGGACACACCCTCGATCCTCCTGCTCTGCTTTTAAGAAATATTTTACTTAAAACAAATCAAAATGAAATTTTGTTAAAACTGTTTTTCCCCCCATTGAGAAATCTGGAAAAGGTAAACGTTTTCCGTTAATGGAACAGAAGTGATTGCACAGGGTCATTAACACGGGCGTGAGCTCAAACCCCTCAGAGCGGACCGGTCCTCGCCGAGCAGGGTGACGTCGCCGAATAGCAGGCGAGGAGCAAATCGGCGGGACTTTGCAGGCCTGGTCTGGTCTGGGGGCCCTAGAGGGGCCGGTCCCCAGGGGCCGCTGAGGCAGAAGGAGGGGGGGGGGCAGGTACGGCCCCTGCTAGGGCAGCTTCATGAAGACGCCGTTGTCCAGGGGGGGGCAGGGGAACTGGAAGAGGCTCATGTCGGCGGTGAGGGCGGCCATGGCGGCGGGGTCGTGCTCGATCTGCGAGCGCAGCGACGGGTCGATCTTCTCCAGCCGCCGCTTGAGCCGCTTGGCCTCGCGCTCGCGGACCAGCCGCGCCTGCCGCCGCTCGGGCGTCTCGCTGGCGCGCTTCAGCCGCATGGCCTCGCGGTCGCGCTGCAGCCGGCGGGCGCGCTGCTCCTGCGTCTCCTGCATGCGCTGCAGCCGCTTGGCCTGCCGGTCGCGCAGCCGCCGCAGCTCCCGCTCCTCGGCCGACTCCCGCGCCCGCTTGGTCTGCTTGGCCAGCCGCTCGCGCTCCAGCCGCTGCCCGCGCGCCTCCGCGGGCTCCTGCCCCTCCTGCCCCTGCCCCGCCCACGCCTGGGCGTCCGGCGACCGCGCCGCCGCCGCCGCCAGCCGCCGGTACGCCGCGCAGCCGTTGCACACCAGCAGCACCCCGGCCGGGTACACGGGCACGGGGCTCAGGAGGTCCGGGAGCGGGGGCAGCCCCGCGCCGGGGGGGCCCAGGCCGTCCGGGAGGGGCGGCAGGGACGGGGGCGGGGAGAAGAGGCTGTCCGTCAGGGAGGGGAGGGCGGGGCTCGGGCTGTGGGCGGGGCCGGAGAGGGGCGGAGGCAGGGGGCAGGCTTCGTCGCTGCTGCTGCTCTCTGAGTGGCCGGCGCTGAGGAACTCTCTCAGCTTCTCCCTGCAGGCCAGACGTGGGAGGGGGGAAAAGGGGCGTGGTTACAGGACCCCGCTCAACACCTCCCTCTTCTGTCACCCAGAAAACTGAACGGTCTCCTTTAATCTGCACGTCTGTCACAGCCCCCGTTCTAAAGCACAAAGCCCAGCCTCAGGCTGTAAACTGGGCTTTGAACCAGGAAAACATGGCGCACTCTAAAATGACAGCATCCTTCATTAACTCACAGAGTAGACTTTTCCATCCCCCTTTTATGTGTGTGTGAGTACGTGTGCGCGCATGTCTGTGCATGTGTGTGTGCGTGTATTTATATATGTGTATGTGCATGTGCATGCGTGTGTGTGTGTGTGTGTATGTGTGTGTGTGCCCGTGTGTGTGTGTGTATGTGCGGGTGTATATTTGTGTGTGCGTGTGTGTGTGTGTGTGCATGTGTGTGTGCGTGTGTGTGCGTGTGTATATTTGTGTGTGTGCGTGTGCGTGTGCGCGTGTGTGTGCGTATGCATGTGTGTGTGCGTGTGTGTGTGTGTATGTGCGTGTGTATATTTGTGTGTGCGTGTGTGTACGTGTGTGTGTGTGCGTGTGTGTGCGTGCGTATATTTGTGTGTGCGTGTGTGTGTGTGTGTGTATGTGCGTATGTGCGTGTGTATATTTGTGTGTGTGCGTGTGCGTGCGTATGCATGTGTGTATATGTATGTGTGTATATTTGTGTGTGCGTGTGTGTGTGTATATGTATGTGTGTATATTTGTGTGTGTGTGTGTGTATGTGCGTGTGTATATTTGTGTGTGCGTGTGTGTACGTGTGTGTGTGTGTACGTGTGTGTATGTGCGTGTGTGTACGTGTACATGTGTGTGTGTGTGCATGTACATGCATGTGTGTGTGTGTATGTGCGTGTGTATATCTGTGTGTGTGTGCGTGTGTGTGTGTATATGTATGTGTGTATACTTGTGTGTGCGTGCGTACAGGGACAGACCTGTTGAAGCTGCTGCAGTCGGTGAAGCGTGCTCCACACACAGCGCAGTTGGACAGCCGGTCCTCTGAGTGGATGAGCAGGTGGCGCCCCAGAGAGCCGGGGGAGCTGAGCACGCGAGCGCACACCGGGCACACGTAGCTGCTCCTGCTGCCCGCCATCGCTGTGTGCTGCCGGGGGGGGGGGGGGGGGGGGAGAGAGGGAGACAGAGAAAGAGTGGAGAGGGGGAGAGGGGGAGGGAGACAGAGAAAGAGTGGGTGTGAGGTAAATCTCCAATGTCCATTTAAATCACAACTAGAAGTCAGAGCTTGACTCCTTACACTACGCCCACCATTACCACAATATGTTCACTCCACTCCTCTCTCTCTCTCTCTCTCTCTCCCTCTCATCGCCATTCCCAAATCACCTGGCCACACCCCACCCCTAGCCCCCATCCCCTGGCTCCCAGCCCCCAGCCCGATCGCGCTCATACTGACGGGAGCAGCCAGTGAGGGGTTTAGAGGTGATCACAGCCCTCGGAGCGCGTCGGGGGCTTCAGGAGAGGCCGGGCCCGTTGCCCCCGTTGCCCCCGTTGCCCCCGCCGCCCCCGCCGCCCCGCCGCTCTGCTCACCTGGTAGACGTGCGCTACGAGCCGCTCAGCGCTGCCGAACTCCAGAGTGCACAGAGGGCACATGTAACCGTTCCCCGGGTCGGCCCCCTCCTCGCTCTCCTGTGGGGCGAAGTGCAAGCCTGTTAGCGGCGGCGGCGGCGGAGCGCGCGGGGGGCGGGGCTAACCGACGACGGACCCAACAGGCCGAACTCTGTGAGGCGGCAGATTAGCATGCGCAACGTGTCCTCCTTTGAGTGCACTGAGGTTATAGAGCGAATTAAATCTCTGAGTGTGTTTCCAGTTCATGGGGTGTGGGAGAGGGAGATAACTTGGTGCATGTGTGTGTGTGAGTGTGCGTGAGTGTGCATGTGCATGTGCGAGAGTGAGCGTGTGTGCACGTGTGAGTGTGAGAGTGCGTGTGCACGTGTGTGTGAGTGAGTGCGTGTATGCGTAGGGAGACAGACTGGGGTGAGTGGTGGCTGTATGTACAGTAACTTGTCTGGCATAGCAGTGTGGTAGCGCACATTTACTTCAGGCATTATGTAGGGCAGCCCTTGCTTGCAGGACCCCAAGGCCTGCTGCCAGTAGGAGCACTGGAGCAGTTCCTGGAGTGTCGCGGCAAACCTGCCGCAGCGCGCGAGAGAGGAATCCCCGCGGGACGCACGAGGTCACGCCCAAAATAAGCCCGTGAAAGAGCTGTTTGAGGAGGACTGCACTTCCTGCTGATGACCAAAACTTAAGTGGTTCCCGTTTTCCAAGCGATAAAGTGATAAAGAGTGGCGATCTATTTGCAATTCAATTTTAAATGTTTTTCTTGTTTTTTTTCTCCTGTGTCTGGTGCCCATCTTCTTCGTTTATTTTCTCCTCCAGCCATCTGTTGATCAGAAACACGTCTCTGTGGAGGACGGCAGGCCGGCAGGAAGTGCACGTACTGGGGCCAGAGAGACTAGATGTTTCTGAGATACCGTTGAGAGCACGTCGCGTCCTTTAATAAAGGCTCCTGAAAAACGATGGTGGAAACCATAACGATATCACGGCAAACCCCACTAGACCGTCTTAGAACTTTAACTTTGAGTTTCAGTCTATTAGGGCGAGACGTGTGGTGTGGTCTGAGTCTTGAGCCCTGCCATGGCACCTTCTCTGCTCTGGTCCTCTCTCTCTCTCTCTCTATCTCTCTCTATCTCTCCATCTCCCTCTCCCATTTAAGACCTTAACAAGTAGAATCAGGTGTCTCAGTGCCGGGCTAAAACCAAAACCTGCACCCACACCGGCGCCTTTTCGGATAAGATTGGGCACCCCTGGTTTAGAGTATAACCGTTTCCGTCCCGTAATGCCCCCCCCCCCCCCGGTGGGTCACTGAGCGCGCTCAGCTGAACTGGGGCTCACCTCCTTCAGGTGGCCCTCCTGCAGGGACGCCCGGCAGCTCTTCATGCCCGTCATGCTGTCGTCGGCGGAGCTGTTGGAGGACGAGTCCTCGCCCGGGTTGTCCAGGTCGCTGTCGCTGTCGTCTGCAGACACAGCAGCCCCGCCCGTTACACAGGCTTTGTTCTGTTTGTTTACCTCTGTTCCTTTTTACTGGGATGGCGTGGACGTGCATGTTAGCGCACCTACAGCGTCACTTCAGAGTTAACTCAGAGGATACTGCTCACCTGCAGTCTCTCACCAGGTTCCAGCAATACTACAGACATGCGCACAAACGTGTGATTAGAATGTTCTCAACTGAACATTCCATTGCGGATGTAACAATCACCACTAATTACTAAGCAATGCAGTTCTAGAACACTGACTTTTGAAAAAACATTCTGAAAAACCTACCATTCAAAGGGTTAAAAGTAAAACAAAGGAAAAGAGATGCATGTGTTACAATGGTGCCAAGCACATGACGTACAATGAATCCCCAGTGATCCCATCCCAAACTACAGGCCCCCCTGCCCAGACCCAGGCCCACCCACCCTCTGGGCTCACCCGACATGCTGTCCTGCTCCTCGGGCTCCTGGGAGTAGCTGCTGTGGCACTCGCTGTCCTCAGCGAGGTCCTCCCTGCCCTCCATCTTCAGCGCGAGTTCAGGACCGCTCAGCCCTGCGGGGGGGAAAGGCCCTGGGGAGGGAGACAGGGGACAATCAAAAAGTGTGTTGGCTAAGAACAGTGATTTGTAGATGCCTTCTGGCCATCCATGGAGCGCCTCTGTTTTCAGTTAGGTGACATCATTCCTGGATTACCTATATCCACTATCACCATGGGAACAGAGTCTGACTAAGACAGCAGTTGATTTGCTCTCAGAGATATAGGAGAATGCTGACTCCATGTAAACGTGAGGCAACCAACTCCAGTAAAGAGCAGTAAGCACTTTCAATTAGCACTTTGAGCTTCTCTGCAGTGCACAATAATTTCACAACCACTTCTTTCCAAAACAAAACGTTGTAATACACACACACAGACACACACACGCTGCCAGGCAGCAAACTGCAAAATCCACATTCCCGTTCTGAAAAGCACACAGCTCAGTTCACTTGCTGTTGTGCAGGATCATGCACAGCGGTGAGCAGAAATGCAGACACTGGGGGCCGGTGCACTAACATACACACACATGCTCTCACAGCAACCCGCACATTCAGAGAAACGGAACACCAGGAGCATGCACATACAAACACGTGCATGCATACATGCATAAACACATACACACACAGACACACAGAGACACAGACACACACACACACACAGACACACACACACAGCATTCCCACGGGTGGTGGTCCGTTCTGTAGCTCCAGCACAGCCCATTAGCCCCTCCCCCCCTTTCAGCTGGGCAGCATGCAGGCCCTGCTCCCTTCCCTACAGAACACATCTCCTCCTCTCTCCTCATAATGCACACCTCCTCATCTCACTCCAGCACACCTTCACTTCCCTCTCCATAACCCAGACCTCCTCTCTCACTTAAACAGACCTCCTCATCCCTCTCCATAACCCAGACCTCCTCTCTCACTTAAACAGACCTGCTCCTCCCTCTCCATAACCCAGACCTCCTCTCTCACTCAAATAGACCTCCTCATCCCTCTCAATAACCCAGACCTCCTCTCTCACTCAAACAGACCTCCTCATCCCTCTCCATAACCCAGACCTCCTCTCTCACTCAAACAGACCTCCTCATCCCTCTCCATAACCCAGACCTCCTCTCTCACTCAAACAGACCTCCTCATCCCTCTCAATAACTCCAGATCTCCTCTCCCACTCAAACAGACCTCCTCATCCCTCTCCATAACCCAGACCTCCTCTCTCACTCCAAGACACCTCCACCTCCCTCTCCATAGTGTAACTGCCTCTCTCTCTCCCCAATGCAGACTTCCCTTCACAGCCATGCTCTATCCCTCCACTGGAGAGTTTCAGCGCTGCTCCCTCAGTTCCCCTTGCTGCTCCCTCAGTTCCCCTCGCTGCCTGTAGGTGGCGCCGCACAGACCCGTCGCTCGCCTCTGGTCTCGTCTCTCCCGCGTACGTTTGCAGGCAGAGCAGCAGGCTCGGGCTTTGAAAGCTCGGCTCTGCCCAGACTCACCGCGAGCAGCTTCCAGAGAACCTGTCTCAACCCACACGGCGCACGGGCCAGTAACGAGACGGCACACGCCGTCCTGTCCACATCAAACATCAACGTCAAGCTTTTCCACAACACTCGGCCCTGCTCTTTCTGCGCCACAGCCAATGTGCCTGCGCTTTCCCCCCCCCCCCCCAAAATGGAGGTGAACGTCAGTCAGAGAGAGCTGCCAGCAATAAATGACAGCTTTCATGTATAATCCAGGAGAAACACAGTGGGGGTGGCAGGAAGGGACGGGGACGGGGGGGGGGTGAGTTCTAAATAAACCTTTCCACTGTTCATTTTTCAGTGGAACGCAATCCTCCAGTAACCATTCCACAGGCAGAACGGGGGTTAAAATACATTTTTCGTCCCTTTCGCCCGGTGCAACAGGGTCGGTTGTTTGCGACGGCTGAGCGGGGCCTGAGTGCAGCTGAACTATGAACTGCTGTGACAGGCTGTCGGGAAACGCCGCACAGCAAGAGACTGATGGGAGAGAACTACCCATCCCCCACCTCCGCGCTCTGTCTGTACATCTGTCTCTCTCCCTCCCTCCCTCTCTCTCTCCTCTCTCCCCCTCTCTCCTGCCACTCTGATGTTATCTCTGCGAGTCTGTGAGTCTGTAGGCAGAAGGTGACGCAGTGTCTGTCTGAAACCAGACAAAGAGACAAACTCATCAGCCAACAGACACAGGAGAGGAGAGAAGGGGGTGGGGGTGGGGAGGTGGGGGGAGGGAGGGAGACAAAACAAAACAGACAAAGACAGAATTCCAAAACTCTACTCCAGCACTGAGCACCGGGGGTGATGTTTAATCCAACTACCAACTTTACCCAAAGACCCCCCCCCCCCCTACATACACACATCCACCCATCCCCACATTCCACCTCTTCAGGAAATTTTGGTGGGAAATTACTGGGGCCTCTGTGCCTCTTCCACACAGTTGTGGATTGGGCACCCCACCCCCCACCACACACCCCACCCCCCCATCCCCAGAGCCCAGGAGCTGGGATGCAGGGAACAGATTATCCCCATCCCAACCTCCTCTTTCCTCTCAAAAGAGCCAGAATGGTATCCCAGATGGGTGGAAGAATGTGTGTGACTCCCCCCCGCACCCCGCACCCCCCCCCCCCCCTCCAAGTGACCTCTCCTACAGAGACCTCCCACTGGTCAGCCGTCCACCAAAACCATTTCACAGCATCACACCGTTTCACAGCAAAAATCTATACATTCTCTTTGGCTTCACATTTCCCTGCTAAATGGTAAATGGACTGCATTTATATAGCGCTTTTATCCAAAGCGCTTTACAATTGATGCCTCTCATTCGCCAGAGCAGTTAGGGGTTCGGGGTTAGGTGTCTTGCTCAAGGACACTTCGACATGCCCAGGGCGGGGTTTGAACCGGCAACCCTCCGACTGCCAGACAATCGGTCTTACCTCCCGAGCTATGTCGCCCCTCAGCTAAGAAGTGTACAAAGGGATGCAGCTCGCTGTGAGTGCCATGACCACATCCGTGTGCCCTTTCGCCATGTTTCCCAAGGGCTGATCCTACAGCAGGTGTGTGCACTGGCACCTGACCCAGGACTGAGGTGTACTGTATGTACAGTATGTGCCATAAGACACATTAGCAGGCCTGGAATACAGACAGGACGAGGGCTAGTCTTCATCACAGAGAGTACATCAGCAGGATAATATTTATATTGGCAAACGTTGCTTTCACAGAGCTCCTACCCCGATAGAAAAATGCCTTAGATAACCACCGAAAGAACATGCACTCTATGTTCCATTAAACATAAAAGTGAACCCTATGGTTACACGTTTCAAGTAAATCTTGCCACTAAATCCTTTTCCTTGAAATCACTTTGATGATTCCTAAAACAGTCAATCACTAAAATTCTGCCACTTTCAATAAAGCAAACTTTCTTTCATCAAATACCGCTAAACCCAAAGCTTTGTTTAGTGAGGTTCTCCCCTAGATAACTGTTCAGCAAAGGAACCCGGTCGGTTCTGCAATGTTATGCAAATGGAAATAAACACCCAAACATGAAAACCAAAAATAACCCTTCACATGTTAGCCAGCTAACTGGAAAAAGGAAAACCAATTTGATCCTGGCATGCCCAATTAAAAGGATCTTTCACTGCAGTTAAAATCATTCCTCCAAGGGAAAAAGGCATCGTCTTCATTTCTAAAATCAGCAACAAAAAAAAGTAGCCTACACAGAACAGGGACATGCCAATATCTTGCAGGGTCTGTTGTGCTAGCACGAGACGAGGTTAGGATAATTCAGGGTAGTATTTAGGTCTCAGATCAGACCCCACAATCCCTAATTACAGGGTACGTGCTTAGCTGGGTCGAGTTGCGTTCCTGTGGCTTCACTTTGTTTAGGGTCCATCGGTTGGGTTGCAGACAGTGAGGGTATTAAGTCAACCAGGCCAAAATACATTTCACAAGGCCCTGTTAAAACACACTATGTTTAGAAGATAAGCCTATGGGCCGAATGCTAACTGGTCAAGATTACCGCCTGCAATCCCCTCGGGCGGATTTGAGTCCTTTGACCCCTTATATTTTCTGCCGCGGGCTAGCAGGCGCTCAGAAGCACAGCAACCCAACACATCAGCAGGGTCCCAGCGACCCACTTTGCTCTTAGGGAAGCTCTCACCTGCTGAACTTGAACATCTCCTGGGGCCCCCAATTAATTCAAATGGCTAAGGTCCTGATGCTGCTGTAGTCAGTGCCAGTTAGGCCAGTGGCTCAAAGTATTGGGCTAGGACGTCACTCGTAGTGGCAGCACCATGAATAAGGATTTGAGCCAGTAACTGGAAGATTTAATAGTCTGACTCCCTGGTGGGCTGTTGTAAATTAACTTTGTGTGCAGAATGTAACCAGAATTCTTTTACCAAACAGGGCACAAGTGGATGTGTGAAAAGCATGAGCTATTTATGTCAGCCTGAATATGGCAGTTACAATACAAAATGACACCATCAAAAGAAAATGTTTTCATCACTGCCATTTTATGTTAAAAGCTGCCAGACAAAAGAGGATTCAGGATATAACTTCATCATTTTCAATGAATAGCTGTTCATCTTCACCCCTCTTTTAAAGACAAGTTTCACTGTAAAATCGTCAAATTACAGCCCTCTCTCCCAACCATTTCTCGCTCAAGCTATTCTGCTCTGCTGACTAGAGACAACTTTATGAATGTTAAATGAGAGAAAAACAGGGCATTCACCACTCATGACAGAGCAATAATCATTCCTCGAGACTGTAATTGGATTTTTCCAGACATATATGACTCAACATTTACTTTGCAAATGTAGGCTAGAGTTCGGAAAATGGCTGAGAACACCAGTTCTGGGTTCAACGCCCTGGCACTGCAAATAGTCCTACACTGAGACTGTCAAATGGGTCAGACGTGTACCGGAGATTGGAGTCTAAACTAAAGTCTCCTTGAAGACTCCTAGCTTTTGTAGTGAGCAAGGAGGCAAATACGTTCATCATACAAAAAGAAGTAGGCCTACATGAATTAACAAACAGAAGAAAGAAATGCTGACAGTCTCAAAGCAGGTGTATATGACCAGTGTTGTTGAGCAGGAAAGGTGAGGGAGCTACGTTTGGCACTTGACTCATAGGACTAGGTTTCATAGCTCGGGGGCATCAGCAGTAACCATTAATATGCACATGACAAATCGGGACCTAGCTTTGCTCAAGTGATTGCTAGTCATTAACAACCACAGTATACCAACTGCAAGGAGCGCTGAGTGAGAACCGAACATGCTGGAGCAAGTTTTTAAACTAGCACAACGCAGGTTATTATGTGAAGTAAGTGAACCCTGAACCAGTGATACCAGCACGACCAAATTAAAGAAAACCAGAGTCGGTAAATCTAATTTAATGAAATAAAGTTTCAATGTTCTGTGTGCTGCAGTCTCCCCAAGGTGGTTAACTGAACTACACGTCTCAACACCTTCCCTTACGTGAACCCCATATGACTTTGTTTTATAACAAGACATGAGCTTATCCATTTTTTATTTTCATAACTCAACATTTTCGTGCACATCTTTCACATGTAAATTTGAAACCAAAAACATTAATGATGGCTTGTACAGCACAGCATCCACAGCAGCCGTTGTTTAGAGACGTACCGCGGATAAAGAACACAACACGAATGCACTTCTCTGTGCAAGGCACAATTTTACAGAAAAAACCCAATCAGACATTTTATCACACTGCCAGTAAACAGGTTCATGCGAAATTGTAGTTTAAATTAATTTTTTTAAGTATATATCGAGCGCAAATCTATTCTGAAGTGCAATTTTAAATTAGCAAACATTATTGCCAGCTATGGTTGTTTGGAAAATGTTCTTTCATGATGCTGCTAGATTGAGATGTATTTTTCTTACTACATAGGCTACAGTACAACACTGAAACGAGACCGCTTCCGCGAAACACACTGCAATGTCTTGCCCCTTGTCGATGCATTCTAACTAGCTATCCTACTCATGGATATATTAATAACAGGGTTTAAGGTAGATAACCATGTCAAAGCAGTTTCCGTCATAAAATAAAAACAAAGTGCCCGACACTGTTACTTAACGAAACAGAACGAACAGACCTTAATAAATAGCGCATCTACAATGGCGAGTGAAATAGCCAAAAAGTAAGCTAGCTGGCTATCTATATAGGCACTGCGCCTTAAAAAAAACATCTCAGCACACAAACACGAAATCAGGCAAAATATAATGTACAATACCTGAGATACCTACAATTAACTTTGAAGGGGTTGGTCTGTTTTCGCCTGGACATATTATACCCCCGCTCCCGGCAGGAAAAAACTCGAATCTCCTCCAAGCCCCGACAGTTTTCAACGATTTTGCTGGTCAGTATATATTCCCAAAAAAGGCACCCGTTGGGAGTGCATTCAGATCGCATAAACATAAAAAAAAAAAAAAATTAAAAAAAACGGTGATTATCAAAATTGTCTACCAGAACAAGTCAACGATGAAAAGACGGGTTGCCACACGAAATCGGAGCTTATTAATATGAAGGGGGGCGATTGAACAAAAATGTAAGATAAATAATCCAAAATAGTCCTTTGCTGCAATAACACATAAATTGGACAAACTGATCAATTAATACATATAAAAATGTCTCGACTGAGACAAAATTCAGCCTCGGGTTGTGATGTTCTGTGTGCCGTGCAGTCTCCAGCAATCCCAAATCCGTGTCGCTGTTGCTTAGCCAAAACACTGCAGAGAGACACCATCGACACTTAAATGAAACACAGAGGATAGATCGCATGCTGAGGAATTATGGGATGGGTAAATAATAATTGGAGTATACCGTACTGTAGCTTTCTCCCCGCACTGAATGCACTAGTTTTATATTGGTTTGAGAATGAAAGGATACGCTTCCGTCGACAAGACATGTAGTGTTTCACTATTTTGATTGTAGCCTACTTCGATTAATTTTTCTCAAACACATGCGAACATTTTTGAATAAATAAACGCATATATTTTAAAGGAACGCGTTGATAAATAATTTATTTTTATTTAGAGTGTTCGTGTTTAGGAGTCAGTAATCATGTGTGATCATTTAGAGCAGTAAAGGGTGGAATGTTGAAATTGTTTGAAAAATCGTCATGCTCATTATTTGATCTACACTGATGTGGTAAACTATTGTAATGAGCACTTTGGTTTTTTATAAAGAATGAAGCCTAAAAAGAATGAAGTTATATTCCGTTGCCAAGTTACTGCCACCTTGTTTATTATTATTATTATTATTATTATTAGTAGTAGTAGTAGTAGTAGTAGTAGTAGTATTAAGAATAAGAAGAAGGTAAAATAACAACATGGTATATTTTTATTCCAGTTATGATTACTGTTCGTGTTGTCGTTATAATTATTGCTTTGTCAATTTATAAATCACTCTGTGTGGTTGCTCAGGTTTATTTTCAGAACAACAATATGCAATATCCAATCTGTGCATAAGGTACCTAAGGCAATTTAATTGATTGCTGAATCCCGTTATGAACCCATATCTCTTTGTGGAACTTTAGGAAGTTAAGCCGCGTTTCCACCGCAGGAACTATACCCCGGAACTAGGAACCTTTTGAGGAACTCAGTGCGTTTCCACCGCAGGAACTAGGGTCTAAATGTAGTTCTGGGGGCTTTGTTTTACCTCCCAAAACGTTCCTGCTCGGGGGGTAGTACTTTCCGAAAGTACAGGAACCTTTTGGGTGGAGCTTGCAGCGCTGAACATTTCTGATTGGTCGAGTACTCGTAGCATTTGTGTTGTATTTATTTTCCGCCATTACCCGCCATGTTTGAAAATATGCCGGCGCAACCCGATTTATTTTCATAATAACTTCAAATCAAACTTGTACGTTATGCGGCGCAGTAGCCTAGTTTTGGTTATAGCCTGTCAACGTCTTGGAATTATAACGTGTGCTCTTCTGTTCTTTTCTTGCTTTAGTATTCGTTTTATAAAATGCTAAGCATTCGTGCTGGGACAGCATATTACGTAGGCTACCAAAACATTCAAACGGATTAATTCGGTTGCTGAATATTTTCTTCCGGATTTTCTTTGTTAGCCCGTTGTAATTGACTCAAAACGTTTGATACAGTTATGTGAGGTATGCGGTAGTTCTGCATAATTAACATTGGTGATACAGTACAAGCAAACTGGAAATCACCTTCCGCACTTTTTATCCGGGTAAAATAACAGGTTAATTCTAGTAATCTTCGCTTTAGCTTTTTCAGACTGCCGTAATTTTACTCAATTTTACTGCCATTTTTCAATTCCACGAAAAGACCAGGAAGACTATGGACTCATTTATGGTGCATGGTTCGCATCTGGAGGGCACACTTCGCTGCTCGGCTAGCAGTAACTTCGAAGGAAAGCAAACGGTGGCTGTACCACTACTAATTTAAAATTTCACGCAAGTCCGAGTTTTCGTTCTATTCTTGTCATTTTGCGATTAGCCTATATAGAATTGACGATGAGAAAGTAATCAAACAGCAAATTGTTTACAACGTGTGCATGTTTTCTGCTGTTGTTGCCAGTTATATTGGAAATGTGAATGCATTCTGTCGCTTCGGATGTCAAGACATGAATGCGAATGTTCGCATGAAAACATAATGAATGTGTTTGAGAGGATATATAAAACAGTTACAATCTGACTATTGGTCTGTTATATCCTATTTGTTGCATAACGGTCCAAGTTCAACTACCAACGACAGTTTTGCTTGACAACGGTAAAATATGCCCAAACGGCTGCAGAAGAATATTTCAATTCCATGTGATTAAATCGATAAAAATCAATAAATACAAAAGTAACCATATATAGTCATTGTTGGCAACCCGTTGTATATAAGTGGAATAAACCCCTCCGGGCTGTCCCGGTTATTAGAAAATAATGTAGGCTACTTCGGTGGTAGTATGGGGTTACAGAAAAAATCATATGACAGATGGACCGACGACAACGTCGCTTTTCCATACGTCAGTGGGCTAATTTGCCTAATCTTCGCGGGACTTTAGACCCCGGTGGAAACGCAGACAGCCATTGGCTGAAGGAACCTTCTAGTTCCTGGTAAAGCAGTTCCTGGGACTGAAAGTTCCGGGTAATTTTGGTGGAAACGCGGCTTTAGTCTCCATATTTTACTTGGTGTTATTTAACATGGTGCCACAAGGGGGCGGAAATGATTACTTGGTAAGAACATGAATCCAAAGTCCTTGAATGTCGGAATATTTTATACACGTAGTATATTGTATTGCTCGGTATTCAATAATAACGTTAGTGCTGTAAATTTCCTGTACATGTACCATGGAATTTCCCAAAAGTGACCTGATACCATACGTATTTTAAATGCAGGCCGTGGGTTTAACTCATGGTTTAACTGCAATACAGACACATTTAGGCAAAACAACTTTTAAAACCCATTTAGCTTTTTAAAAACATTTCTTGCCACATACTTGCACCAATATATATATTTTTTTTCCGAATTGCAAATGAAATCCTTACCAAAAAGAATTAGTTAAACTGTCCTAAGCCTACGGTAGCATTTAGCATACATCTTCAGATAGTGATGAGATTGGAACTTGAAATATTTTAATGGTAGGGTTCATGTATTATGCTATTTTGGGTCAAATGCCAACATAATAAAAATCAAAGTTGTATTGTTTGGTTGTTGTTTGGATACTCCTACTTATGTCAATCACGCAACAGACTTTGGGAGACAGGTACTTCGGCTTCTCAAGTGTGACTCCCTTTTGAAGTGACACGAAATCTTATGGTGACGTCATCACTGACTGCCACGAGGTGAAGTCTGACCGCAGCACTACTCAGTAAGAGGCACTTTGTATTGAAGTTCATCCGCGCCACCGACACATGACAACAGAATAATTCACAGAATAGTATTAGCGCAAAAGGAGTGCATTCCGTTTTACGGACATGACAGCTGTTCCTTTTTTTGTTGTTGTAAAGATTCAACATTTTTGGACACGTGGATATGTTTTATTTCTCATGTTAGCTAGGTAGGAACGTAGCTAGTTTAAATGTCTTGTTATATGAACCTTACACAGTTTCCCAGAACATCTTAGATTGTATCGATCTCTCCAAATATAGCCAGTTTGTCATTATGTCCAAATTAAAGTCAATCACTAACACGACATGTTTGTGATTTTGATACGTTTATGTCGGTTTGGTTCTATCCAATATCTCATTCTCTTATCTGTATTTCAAATGAAAGACACATGCCACTTGGGCTAGAAACTGTGGGCAATCCCGAGAAACTGAAGTTCTATGGCAGACACGTTGGCTCATTTTTCAATTCAAAACACACAGTGAATGCACGGAATCGCCGAGCCGAAATGGCGTCTTGTTCCACAGACATTCTCAGACCTTGAAGTTGATGAGATGTTCTGTGTAACACTCCGCCTGCGGTAGATGTGCTGAGGCCGGGTGAACCGCCATTTTGAATGTCAGGTTTGTTTCTCCCTCCGTCTCAAAGAGAGAAGATTCAAATTTCTTATTGGTGTCATTACGGCTGGTGAGTATTATTCACATTGAATTGGGGTCAGTTATATACAGCACTGCGTATAAACAACGTCCGCGAGAAGAGCACGTCTGGGCGTTACGGAAAACAATGTCTGCGGGTTTTGGGTCGCTAGCTAACACCGGGGGTTGTCTGTCACGGGAAGGTGTTCGCTGTGTTAAAATTGCAGGTGCTTCTATCATCTCGCTAGCTTGCCGTGAGCCCAGAGGTATTCATATTTTATAGTGGTTTACTAATGAATAATGAACGTGCGATTTGGTATCTAAATGTGCTGTACTGAATATTCTGATGTTTTTACAGAGGTATAACTTTGCTGTGATGAAAATCGATGCCGATATAGGCCTATATGGCTTGCTAGCTAACTTAGCTATTTGGTAGGCAAGTACTAGCAGTAGCTAATATTAGCTAGCTTATTCGCTAGTTCCGGAGAAAAATGAAGTCCTTTGAACGGTAACGTCAGACCTGCGAAGACGTTTTAAATGAGTAAAATGAGATGTGACCAGAAATTGACGGATGTACGTGACATACTAATTACAGCTAGACTAACTAGCCGGTTATTTTGGGGTTGCACCCGAGTTCCATTGCGACGAAACATTAGCTAGTTAGCAAGCCGAGCTAGTCCAGCCAGTTAGCGTTGCGTGTGCAGAACAAGCAAGAACACTCGCAGTTCTGATTTTCTTGTCTTTCGTTAAATTAAGCATAGATATCTAGCTAAACATCAATATAATAAAGGTAAATATCAAGGTTGATCTGTATTTGGGCACCTGTGTCTCAGTGAAAAGTTAGTTAACGAGGTTGATGTTCGCAAGTTTGTTGACTTGTCAACGTTTCATATTTTAACCTCGATCTGGGCCTATTGCAGAGCTCTACGTTCTAACATTTTTTCTAAGGAGCACATGTGCTCCTAAGTAGAAAAATTTAGGAGCGCACTAATGCATCCCAATTCATATTGGCATTCCGTGGGGGAAAATGGAAAGCTGACGAAATGGCACGTTTGGGAAATAGGTGTTCTGTGCCAAGTTACTTTGCGCTTCACCTGAACTAGCCAACGTATTTCTGTGAGCTGTGGTGTCACGAAGTTGTCAGTCTCTTAATAGGCTTGCTACGTATATTTCAGGGTTTTCATAATTTGCATACTCACTAACCTGCTTCGGAGCTGGGCTGACATCCAGGAATGGCGTGAATTGTTAACATTTCTGTCACCAGAATGACCTTCTAATGGGAACCCATCGAAAAAATGCAATATGAAGCAGTTGAGCTTCTAGAAGTAGTGCAAATGTTTTGGCTATCTTCGGTAACCAGTTTCATTTGTCATTGTGTGTCAATGAGCTGAACTAAAATACTGTTTTATATGCCTTTTAAATGATTAGTAGCCAAGTAATATCATATGGCTCTTGGGCACCAATATTGCAGCTTGGAAACATGTTAATATATGCCTTACTATTGTGAAACAGAAACCATCACGGTGATCCTCTTTCATCAACGCCTGTGATGTATGGTGAATTTTAACAGGGGTTTTCGGCTGATTTATCTTAAATAGCAAGTATTCCTTGTAATTGTCCTGCTTGCTAATCAAGGACAAGGCTGGTATATATGGATTCTTGGTTTTGTTACTCAGATTGCGCATATAAAAGATTGTGTCACGGGTGAGATGTGTATGTTTGGGAGTTGCAATGGCAGGCTGTGGGTTTGTGCAGATATAGTTTCTAACGGGGGGGGAAATGCTCAGTTGTAGACAGAGCACTGCTGTCAACATCCCACTGGAATGCGGGAGGCTCTGGCAAGGTGCATTCCTTGGACGATCCCGCGTTGCTTTGGGGGTCTCCTGTGGCAGCTGCTCCTTCATCCGCAGTTGTTGGTCAACTGCAGAGAGGTGGCGTTGTCATTTAATAAATCCTTTCTGTATTTTATGTTTGTGTGCATTGTGTGGTCAAGTCCTGAGATGGGGCTCCACTGTCGTCCCCTTGAGCAGTGTACTTGACCTGAATTTCTCCGGCAAACTTCCGGCTGAGTCGGTGGATAATGTGTGTAAAAGCTGAGCTGCGTAAGTCGCCCGGAGTAAGGGAATCGTGTTGTGTAATGTAATGCCCATAAAAGTGGAATTGTAAGACTTTGCTTAAATGCTCCTGATTTGCTCCGGAGGTAAATTTTCCTTCCTGTGAGCGTAGGCTGTGGCCCATGGCCTCGACCGTGCAGGTTCCAGCCTGGGCTGTTTCATTAGATGTCTGACTGGCGGGTTTGGATGTGTGGACATGTATCGGTAGAGTCTGTGATTTCACAAGGGGTGAGCGGATCTTTTCTAGTCAGGCCTTTTCTGGACTTTCCCTTGTGTTTCCCTTTTTTTTTTTTGGCTCCTGCCTTCGAAAGGCACTTACTGACCTTTATGTTTGTTTTCTTCTTCTTTTGTGTTTGCCACACCAGTTTTCAGGAACTGATTTTTCTCTTGATTTAAAAATTTTTTTTGCATCTCCAGTCGCACCCAAATTTGGACTGTCTAATTTGGAATATGCTCGGATACGCCCAGTGCTGCCGGCTCGGGGGAATGAAGACAATTAGCGGCTCTCCTCGGAAACGGGCGGTGCCAGCCAGCTGCTTCTTTTCACACCAATGGCACGCGCTGCACATGTGCAGAACTGGGACGGAGGGTCACCCAATCGTACGCGAACGCAGAGACCAAGCCACGGCCGCCCGGGTGGCCATCGAACCCCATCTCTACAGCCTTCTCCACCGAACGAACCCTTCCCATATATCCTTCCGGCGACTCGAACCCCATTGGCACAGGCTGGATTCGATCCGAGACCACACTCATGCACCGCAAGTGGGGCTTTTACCCGTGTGAGCCACCCCATAGCTGTGGCCGTGGATGTTTCTCAGTGCAGCGGATACAAATGAACAAGGAAAGGATGCCTAGGAAGGGATTTGAGTCCCCCATTAATCTGGCTGTTGGAGACCTGTATAGAAACAAATGAATGACTAAAAAAAAAACATAACAGATGTGCTTATGAATTTCTGGCCATAATATTAAATGGTTTCCCTTTTCTTTTAGTGGAGAAGTGAACCTTAGTTGGCAGGGTCTGGGCTCAAACCTCTCACATTGATTATGCCAGTTTGTAGCACCTTGACACCAGGTTACTGTTTCTCCAAAGCTCCTGGACTCTGCACAGAAAATGTGCCTCATCAGTGGTTTTGCAGCAGACTGTCAAGGCCCAGAGGAAGCATAACGTTGGCACGGTAACAGGGTATATATGCGACTTACACATCAGAAGTCTTTTACTAATGCAGCTGGGTGAACATCAAGAGTAGCACTGTGCCCAAGTTTTTTTCTTCCTGGATTGGAAAATGCAGAAATTTCTGCACTTTCATTGCTTTTACCAAGTAAAATTACTTTCTGAGCTGGACGTGAAAGCTTAGTCAAACTCGGAATGAGACGTTCTAGCGTAGCACCAAAAAGCTGTGGGATTGGACCTGAAAAATTGGGGTGGGCAGTAATTCCCAGTGAAGACATTTTCAGCATCTCTACAGCTTTCCCTCACCAGAGGAGACTTCCTATATACCAATCTGACGTCTCCGCTTCAGGTCCTGCAGATATTTAAGCATGCCGTTGAATTTGTTAATCATTCTACCATTCTACGATTTGTCTACTTGGGCCTCTACGGTGCTCCCATTTTAGGAGCATTTGGTCCTGAAAATTGATGTGCTAACCAAAAAAAAAAAAAATTATTTAGCAACACATCTGCTAATTGGGATCCATTGGCGTGCTGCTGCACGTAAGCTCCTTGGAAAAAAATGTTATCGTAGAGCGCTGCTACTCCCCCCCCCCCCCCCCAAATCTGGTTGCCATGCTGGGCGTGCTCGCACCTCGTGCCGATCCTCCGGAGATTTCGCTGTTGTGGAAACCCGGGCACTGTGCGCAGTGGGCGGAGTTAAGCGTACGGCATCAGTTCAGCTCGGGCTTCTCACTGGTCTGTGTGCTGTCTGCAGTTTGATTCACTGGCAGGTAACCGTGGAGGTGGCACTGAGCCCTGTTTGAACATTAGTGAAGGGTTGGGTTTGGGCGGTGGGAGGAGCCCGTGGGTTCTCTTGGTGAATATTACCTATTAAAAGCTGTGGGAAGTCAGGCTGGGGATTACTTACTCATTATGCGTTAAAGGCACTAGGGTGCTTTTTTCTGTGGTTTTTGTCCCTTATTAACCAAAAGCGCTGGAGGTTGATTTAGGCGGCTCAGTAATTCGGGGGGTCAGAAATCCCCCCCCCCCCAGCACAGCAGTGCTGGTGAACAGTGGGCTTATTGTGCTGGGAGGGTAAGTGAGGCTGTGCAGGCCGGTCTTGCCGGTCGTGCGTGATGGAGGCCGTCGCTCCTGCAGCCGCTCTCCTGGGCGAGCGCGTCTCCCACCTCGCTGCCGTCCGGCGTCCGTGCTCGACCTGCCGAAACGGCGGAAAGCTCCGGAGCATTTCGGGCCCCTGGGCCTGGGTAAAAAAGGGAGGACGTCCCCTTCCTCCTGATAAAAAGAGAACCACGTTGGTGTAAATAGACACTTGTGGCCCAATGATGTGTTCTGCTCCAAGGGTCCGCTCGCGGGATGCGTTTCACTGTTTGTGTGCGTTTGCGAGCCACTGCTTGGGCACTGATGCAGAGCAGACCCGGATAATTGGAGCTTGTAAGACGTTAGCCAGGTATCCTGTCTGCCGTTAGCAGGTAGCCTAATGGGGGCACGGACAGCATTGGCTTTCTTTTGAAATGCAGGCCACTGTTTCTTTCTCTTTTTTTTTTTTTTTGTTTTTTTGTCATCACCAAAGGGTGTGAGTTGCGTGAGTCATACAATGCAAATCAGCGCTCGTTTGAGCTTCGCTGTTTGGAGCCAGAAGGACATTAATTGCAGCGGTTGGTTTCATTCTCATTTTTTTGCGTTGTGGGGAGGGTAGCTGTTAGACTCGCGGCTCGGCACTTTTACTGTTTAAACCACTCTGCTTTACGAGCGGACATGGCCAAAACATTCAGCAGATGCTGGAAGATGAAAGAAGACCAGGTTAACACTTAGTATATGGCTGGACCTAGCACACGTGATCCGGCCGACCAATGGTGTAACTTCATCACTCAGTCAGTCAGTCAGCCAGCCACTCACAGACATTCACGTTTGTAGGGCTGGCCCCGCTGTTGCCGTCCAGCCAAAAACTGTTCGTGAACTCACCACTTTTTCTTTATGATGAGTAATGGTACATAATTCTTGAATGACGAATGTGTTGCGGATCTGCTGCTCAACGTTTGATGCATTTACTTTTGACCTTTTTTTCACAGCAGCCTTTGGCATAGCTGATATGACCATTTTTTGCTTTGTACTTGTACTCTTTCAGATTCGTTCCAGTGCAGATAAGTGAAATACTGTTGTAGATTTCTCCAAAATATTTGTTTCGAGTATGTTGAATTTATGGTTTTGAAAAGGGTTACCAGGCTTACTGTATACAAACCTTAAGTTCTGTTTGGCATACAGTTGTGTAAAGTAAGTTTTATTTCTGAGTGGACGGGCTTAGTTTTTATAAAGATCGGCTTTGTTGGTGAACTTTGGTGCATTAACAGTTTTGCATAGTTGGTGCTTATTGTTGCACATTTAAGTAAACTGGGTAACATGCATTTAACACACTCCAGTGAAGACTAAAGATGATGGACGCATAATTTCAGAAAACCTCCCTCTTGTCATGCATTACCCACCTAACCAGTTTAAAGGAAATGAGGCTAAGCCGTGCAGATATTATTGCACACACAAAGTCCTCTCCCCAGTGTGTCACAGTGCATTACACAGCTACTGCTGACCCCAGCTGAGCTGTTCCACCCTAAAGCAGCCGTCTCATTGGTCAAGGCCTGACCTATAACCCCTCTCAAGTTTCTTCAAGATTTTCTTGCTGAGTGTTTGTGTTGTAGCGCTGACTATAAGGTACATTGACCTTTTGCAGTATATATTTGCATGTGCATGTAAAAAATGAGACCGAAGCTTTCAGAATAAATGGAAAGCGTCTTATAGCCTACATGTTGAATTTTCTTATGGTAGTGTAGCCTATGTTTACAGTGTTATACCATGTTGGTTGAATTTTGTGTGGATAAATTATTGTCAAAAAAAAAAATTAGCCAGATGGATTGCCTGCCAGCCATACCTGGCTAATTTAACAGGGTGTAGCGTACATTTCTTGTGACTTTCCAGGGGTGAGTTCAGGTGGTCAGGTCAGAGGTGCTGATGGGAGAAGAGAGTTGGGCTAAGTGAGAAGGGTCTTTAACATTCTGACGTATACAGTTTTTGTCAAGGTGGGGGAGACTGGTCTCCATTTTGGAAAAGGCTCACGTAAACGGGGAAAGCATTAGTTTAAGACAGGGCTGCCCAACCCTGTTCCTCGAGATCTACTGTCCTGTAGGTTTTCATTCCAGCCCTAACAAAGAGCACCTCATTCAACAGCAAGAGATCTGCACTAAGCTGCTAATTAGTAGAGTGAGGTGTGCCAGATTGGGGTTGAAATGAAAGCGTACTGGACGGATGTTTTCCACTGAAAAAAGTGCAGCTCAACTTTGTCGTACAGTGTGATTGGATGGTTTATAAATGTAAGCAAATGGTCAGGAGTTCGGCGTCTCGTTTCCAAGGAGACAACCGAACCCTCCTTGGAGGCCTTTGCCAAAGTATGAATGGCAGTTTCTCTCGATGCCTTCTTTTTTGTCGCTTTTTGTCAAAAGTGTCCGAGGATAAATTGGGCTTTATCCGGTCTCCTGCGAATTAACATCTTAATCATGTTTTAGCATGGTATCTATGGTGAAGTGGTCACTGTTTGAAAGCTGTGCTTGTTTTTCCCGAATGCTGAGGAGTGTTTCAGGGACATCATTATCTTCAGTGTTCATTACATTCCATTAAATTAATTTAGTAGATGCTCTAATCCAGAGTGACTTACGTTGTAAGAGGAGGTAATTGCATTCACCTGACCAGTGAGTGTACACGAGAGCTATCAGCAGTCCTGTTATTTTGTGCCTGTGCTAGGTTTATAATTGGCAGAGCTTTGGATAAAGTGAAGTGTATTTATACGATGTACCCACATTATCCCCTGATAATAGTGGTGGTGAACATCCAGTTTGGGATATATTGGACACTCTTTCCACTGGCATGATATCAAACTATATTTACCCCATCAGCACAGGAGTTACCCCCCGTATTTACCCCATCAGCACAGGAGTTACCCCCTGTATTTACCCCATCAGCACAGGAGTTACCCCCTGTATTTATCAGCACAGGAGTTACCCCCTGTATTTACCCCATCAGCACAGGAGTTACCCCCTGTGCTTACCCCATCAGCACAAGAGTTACCCCCTGTGCTTACCCCATCAGCACAAGAGTTACCCCCTGTATTTACCCCATCAGCACAGGAGTTACCCCCTGTATTTACCCCATCAGCACAGGAGTTACCCCCTGTATTTACCCCATCAGCACAGGAGTTACCCCCTGTATTTACCCCACCAGCACAGGAGTTACCCCCTGTATTTACCCCATCAGCACAGGAGTTACCCCCTGTATTTACCCCATCAGCACAGGAGTTACCCCCTGTATTTACCCCACCAGCACAGGAGTTACCCCCTGTATTTACCCCATCAGCACAGGAGTTACCCCCTGTATTTACCCCATCAGCACAGGAGTTACCCCCTGTATTTACCCCATCAGCACAGGAGTTACCCCCTGTATTTACCCCATCAGCACAGGAGTTACCCCCTGTATTTACCCCATCAGCACAGGAGTTACCCCCTGTATTTACCCCATCAGCACAGGAGTTACCCCCTGTATTTACCCACATTAGCACAGGAGTTACCCCCTGTGTTTACCCCATCAGCACAGGAGTTACCCCCTGTATTTACCCCATCAGCACAGGAGTTACCCCCTGTATTTACCCCATCAGCACAGGAGTTACCCCCTGTATTTACCCCATCAGCACAGGAGTTACCCCCTGTATTTACCCCATCAGCACAGGAGTTACCCCCTGTATTTACCCACATTAGCACAGGACTTACCCCCTGTATTTACCCCATCAGCACAGGAGTTACCCCCTGTATTTACCCCATCAGCACAGGAGTTACCCCCTGTATTTACCCCATCAGCACAGGAGTTACCCCCTGTGTTTACCCACATTAGCGCAGTTGGAGTTAGTGAGTGTTTGGGTAGGCTATGTGTAAGCTGTCAACCTGCTACAGTAATGTATAGATGGGAGGCACTGATCTAGGATGCTGCTGAAAATGTTGAATTAATGAATCATGGGAAGGTAGATGAGCTTCAAAATCAAAATACTTTTGTGTTCCTCACAAGCCCACAATGAGAACTTTTTCCATAGCCAGTCAGTAGGAAATCTAAGGTGTCTTTTAAAATGAGGTTTTTCAGCCAAATTAGTTCAGTTGCTTCCCTTGATGTCGTAGAATGAATATCATATATTTCTGGAAGAAATTATTTGAACAGTTCTATTACTGATATAGAAAGTGCTCATTTTTGGTTATAGTTTTGGGTTATAGTTGTGCCTGGTTATCTTGGTAGCTAGCCAACCAGCTACAGTCTGCTCTGGGTCACCTTTCCCCATTCAAAAAAAAAAGAAAAAACAATCGTAAGTCTCCTTTCCACTTTACTGTCTATGACAAGACTTTTCTGCTGCGCCCATTAGATGAATATTTGTGCACCTGAATGGGGTGTGTCCAATAAGATTACATTGTGCCTTGCCCAAAAAAGTGCATATTTCTTCTCTGCAGCCACTGAGTCATAGCTACGGACTCGTCTTACGGCGGCTAGTTTTGTGTTCTGAGCCAACGGATCAATTTTCAGGGCACGCGATGTGACTGTGCCTTCAGAACGATTACTACACAGAAATGATGAATTCACTGACTTACCAGTATCTGTTGTTAAAAAAAATAAAAAATTAAGCTTTTAGCATTTTATCCTGATGGATACTAAATTATCCAACCTCTGAAGAAAAAAAATTGTACAATGTATGCACAAGAAGCCTTGGCTCTTTAATACCGAGGTGTGCTTTTGGTAATGGAAGGGCCTGTGCAGTTACTGTGATGTAGGAACATGTTTCTGGGTGGATGACCGGCAGATTTAACACAGCGGAGCATTGTTGAAGCCAGTGTTCCGTGACCAGGCTGACGGGTGGCTGCCTGCCGGTCCATCTGCATTGTTTTGTCTGAATGCCTTCGCTCCGGCCCCTTCTGGAGAACACGGCGTGCCCGAGTCGGGCCCCGGCTCTTACTGTGCGGTAGCAAGTAGGCTATATTGGCGCGTGCTAACGGACAGGAGAGCGACGCTTCCTTAGGATGGAAGCCACAAAGCCCCTCCTGTTCCTTTCTTGTTCTCTCTCTCTCTCTCTCTCTCTCTCTCTCTCTCTCTCTCTCTCTCTCTCTCTCTCTCTCACTCTCTCTCTCACTCACTCATTCTCTCCTGTCTTGTTTGGTCTCTCTCTCTCTGTCTGTCTCTATATCTCTCTCTCATTCTCTCCTGTCTTGTTCTGTCTCTCTCTCGTTCTCTCCTGTCTCATTTTTTCTCTCTCTCTCTCTCGCTGTCTGTCTCTCTTTATCTCTCTCTCTCTCCATACCTGCAAACTAGTCGCTTTTTGGGTGAAATTCGCTGTTTTGATCCGTGTAGATCCGATGAGTTTTTGAAATTGGGGGGTGGGGGGGCGGGGGGTAACTGTTACACCACCGCCGTTTGTGGTGTTCACTCGCTGGGTGACGCTGTCATAAAATTTTCCCCGACCGTGAAGACTGCCTTACTTGTTTACATTTTGGACAGATGTGGCTCGTGGGTAAATCTATCGCTGTTTCCGTCACAGCACTTTCGACACAAGCAATATTGGAAGCGCTATCCTAAAATTTCTTCTTACTGTGAAGAGTGCCTGACCCGCAACCATAGTAACGTGTTAACACTAAATTTTATGACAGCGCAACCCTTTTGAAAGTCACGTTAAACAAGCAGAACGCCATCAGGGATGTTTAACAAATCTACCAAGTATTTTAATAATGGATTTGCAGGCGTGGATTTTGAATTATTTCTATTTTCTTGTAGACCATTAAGAGCAATGGAGAAAAGCCAACGTCCTAATTTTCAAATTGTCTGTACCCACCGCTTACAGCAAAGTGCTAGTTAGTTTTGGCTGGACCGCAATAGCGGGGCAGTCCTCAAAACCATATACCATATACCATTAAAAAAAAAAATTTTTAAGTGCCCTGAACTGATGTCCCCCTTACATTACTTTTGGGCATGCCCCCGGACCCCCCTAGGGAGTTCACATCTTTTTCACCTTTTTCACCCCTGATGAGTTTGCAGGTCTGTCTCTCATTCTCTCCTGTCTTCTCTCTCTCTCTCTCTCTCTCTCTCTCTCTCTCTCTCTCTCTTTCTCTTTCTCTCTGTCTCTCTCTCTCTCCCCTCGCTGCACTGAGCCGCCAGCCGTAGTAAGGCTCCTTGCTTGTTTTTGCACCTGGTCTCTGTTATGGAACTCCGAGGCTGGTTGCCAGGCCGATGCGAACCTTCATTTACCGAACACTGCATTGTCATAACCGAGGATTCGGCTCAGCCTTTCCTTTCAGCTGTGCAAGTCAGGACAGCCTTTCTTCCTTCCTTTATCCTTTTCTGCTCAGCTCCAGTTGTTTTTGAGCGCGTGTTGCCTTGGAAGAGCCGTCACTTTACTTTTTAAAGTCAAATGAGTAACGTCCTGAGGCTGGGGTGTGTGTGTGTCTGTGTGTCTGTGTCTGTGTGTGTGTGTGTGTGTGTTCTGGGTGCTTCTGGAAGCAGGAGTTCAGTGGTGCGAACATGGGCAGAATTTGGCCTTTCCTGTCGAGTGTGGCACCCGTTGGGGTGTCAGTGTCGAAACTTCCTGCTCCCCTGTTGCTTGTCCGTATTGGGTCACTATTCATTTAGCTTCTGTTTTTCCTCTCTCTGGGGCTGCTCAGTGATGTGGGCTTCCTGGAAGGGCCCTGATTCGTCTCTGCCGTGGACCAATCATTGCCCGTTAAGCTTTGGAAACGCCCGCCGTTGTGCTAGTTTACTCATTGTTGAACTCTCTGCCTAAACGGCTGCTTTTGCTAACTTTTTGCAATTTTGCTGCGTGCCTTTAATGCCATGTTCCATCTGGGGGTGTCCTGAAATCAGCTTTTGTGACCCTGGCCTCTGCCTGCCCCCCCACCCCCCCAGGCTTGTGAGTGTGAGTTAAAGTTCACAGCATTTTTTTTTTTTTTTTAAACCATGGTCTACTCTGATGCCGCATTTGCTTGCATTTATGGGCCACTTGTTCCGCTGCCACCCGCCCCCCTCAGCAGGAGCGTAGAATACGTTTGTAAATAGCGTGACCTTGTGCTTGCAGTAAAGGCAGAAGCTAACGGCTTCGGGGGCTTGGGAATGGCCATAAAGACTGGAAAGTGTAGCAGCGTCACACAGAAAAAAACTGAGAAAAACGCCATTGTTCTGGAGTTGAAGTGACCTGTTGTAAGATGGTATTACCTCGAGGTGCAGTTCCTCCAAAAAATTCATAAAACGGGATTTAAGAACCGCGAAGGGTCCTCAGCGGCTTGCTTTTCTTTCGTCTAATCTGACTGCCCGCTGGGGTTCTGCGGCTCGCAAACGGGCGAAAGACCAAGCCTGTTTCGCTGGGTGTGCAGAGCGCATCGGCCGCTGCGAGCCCAACGCTCTTCTTAAAGACGGTGCTGCTTCTTTGCGTCCCGTCAGTGGCGTGAGCTGTGACACTTTGAAAGGAACGCCCGTTATAGTTAGGCTACTACATACGACACTGTAGCGGTGTAGACGCTTTGTTTTCCAAACGTTGCGGTGCTTACCGTACTGGACGTTCAGCTGCACGTTCTGTAGAAGAACGACGTTTTGAGCGTCTGGCACGTTGGACAGAACGGAACGGCGGAAGAATTTAATCTTTCCCGTCGAGCATGTGCTGGCTTTAATCTTTAATGAGGCGTCGGAGCTTTGGAAACCTTAGTGTTCCACTCTGCACACACACAGGACGGAATGGAATTTCAGCAGCTATTCTTCTACTGCGCAGACTTGATTCATTTCAGAAACGCAAAAAAATACGTGGGCAAATACGGCAAAGTCGCTGTTCACTTTGTGGGTTTAGGTAGTATTGAGAAAGAATGGGGAAAGAATGAACAGCCAACTTTCAATTGATCGCTGAACTACGTTAGTGTGTTGGAATCGGACTTCTAAGACTGTGTGGCTGTCAGATGCTGTTGTGGAGCCAGTTGGCCGAAGCCACTTTGAAAAATGAGCTCTCAGGGTCTGCAAACATAGCGAGAGGCTGAGAGTGGGGAGAGGAAATGTGCTGCAGAAATCACAGAGAGCGCTACCTCAGGCCGAAGATTCAGATGTCAGATCAGGCCACTGTAGAAAGTGAAGCTTCCTTGAACAGAGATGAACTGAACTTGCAGCAAACGTGTTCTCTTTAAAAGCTGCTTAGCGGTGCTGCTTCACGTACAGTCATTTTCAGGAACTGGTCAGTACAGTGATAAAATCTGAGCAGGTTTCCGGGTTGCGAAACCTCGTCTGGTGTAAGCATAACCAGTTACGTTGGTGCAAACTGACCTCTGCGTTGCCTTATTTGCCATTTCAAAATGTCCCCCGGGTATTACGTGTAGGTTGTGTGATGGGAATTGGTATGAAGCGTGCCGCTTGCCTCTTTGGCCTGACAGCCACCGTTCATTTAGCTGGCACGTTACACGCCCTTGAAAATGGAAGCCAGTAAACCCGCCCTTTTAATCCAGACCTCTGGACTCGTGATTTAGGTAGGAAGTGGAGGCCGTTGTTGCCCAACGGTTTCAGCCGGGGGGGGGTGGGGGTGGGGGGAGGCATTGGGTGGCTGCAGCCGGTCTCCGTGCCAACCTGACTAGATAGATAGTTTATTTCGTCCTCAAGGAGGAAATTCTTTCTCACAGTAGGCGCTTTCATAACACAACAGGTGAGACATACAGAAAAAAAATACAGAATTATGCAAAATACAGGATTTAAAGAACACTTACTTACAAGGGGGTCGCACAACAGAGACGAAGGCATGACTTAACATTCTGCACACCCCAGGCTGGGTTCCTTGTCACTTAAGCGAAGGTTGCTCATTCAGACTTTCCCCCCCCTTCCTGGTTTTTTTTTAGAGGATGCCAGCTCCGATCAGACTCCGGGAGCTGATCCGGACCATCCGGACGGCTCGCACCCAGGCCGAGGAGCGGGAGATGATCCAGAAGGAGTGCGCTGCTATCCGGTCTTCTTTCAGGGAGGAGGACAACACGTACCGCTGCAGGAACGTGGCCAAGCTCCTCTACATGCACATGCTGGGCTACCCCGCACACTTCGGACAGGTGAGGGAGAGGCGCACCCTTCGTTCTGCGGTGCTGGAGCGGGGCGGTGTCCGAAAAAACACCCCCCCCCCCCCCAGTTCTTTTCTCTAGCCCGAAAGTGAACGACCTGGGACTCCTGCACTGTTTTAGTTTTTTTTTCCAATTTTCGTACTTTTTGGCAGTTTGCTTTCTTGTCTGTTTGGATGCCGGATGTTATTTCCTGTCTTCTGCTGTAATCTGTTTCCCCATTCCCTTATTCTGCATTAGCCACGTAGCTGTGCGCCGGCCCTTTAAGTGAACGGCGGCGGATGTGTGTTTTTCAGTTGGAGTGCCTGAAATTGATCGCTTCTCAGAAGTTCACAGACAAGCGGATAGGGTACTTGGGGGCCATGTTGCTGCTGGATGAGAGACAAGACGTCCACCTGCTAATGACAAACTGCATCAAGAAGTAAGAGGCTGCAGGCGCCCTTTCTGTTCCGCTCTGCCTCTTCCAGAACAGCTTTGTGATTGGTGGAAAGACTTTTCTTTTACTTTTGATGCTTTATTAAACCTCAATGTCAATTTCAAGTACAAATCAAAACCCATCAATACACACACACACACACACACACACACTAACAAAACAAAAAAGTGGAACCAAAAATAAAAAGCCTGGTCACAACTCATCGAAACCAACTCTGACAACGCCTCCGGTTTCCCTCACCACTCCCACCCCCATCAGTGAGTGTACTGTCACAGCCCTCCTCATCAGCCACACAAACTGCACCCCCCCCAATACACCATGTTCTACAGAATGCGTCAGCGCTGTTCAGTTTGGGGCTTGTGGAATACGGGCAGTTCTGGTGCCTTTGCTCTGTGGAAAATGTGAAGTTTGGGGCAGAGCTCTGTAGCATTTGGTTATTGAAATGGTGTTTTTTTTAGATGACCTCTAAACCTGTCTGACCGGTGGCTCGTCTCTCTGTCTGTCCCCCCCCTTCCTAATATTCCTTTGCCCTCTTTCCCTCATTCTTTTTCTCTCTCTCTGTCTGTTCCTGGGCATCACTCTCCCTGTCTCCTTATCTGTGCCGCCTTCTTTTTCATCTCCTCTGTCCACAATTCTTCCTCTCCCTCTTTTTGTCACTTCTTTTTCCCTGTCATGGTCGTCTACCCACCCCTCTCCCTTTCTTTCTCCCTGCTCCCTCCCTCTCTCTCTCTCTCTCTCTCTCCAACTCTCTCCCTCCCACCTGTCTTTCTGTCTCTCTCCTTCTCCCACCCGTATCCCCCCCCCCCCCGGTTCCTCAGTGATCTGAACCACAGCACGCAGTATGTGCAGGGCCTGGCTCTCTGCACCCTGGGCTGCATGGGCTCGTCAGAGATGTGCCGGGACCTGGCTGGGGAGGTGGAGAAGCTGCTCAAAACCTCAAACTCCTACCTGAGGAAAAAGGTACCTCTTCGCCCCAGCGCATCGCCTGAGTAACCCCATTAAAAAAAAAAACAATAAAATAAAAAATACGAAGAGGCTTGAAACCCAAACCCTTAACGTCATGGAACACACACCAATATACCACATTTGGTTGTTTATTTCATTTGGTACAATTACATTACTAATTTGACAGGGCTAAAAGACACTGTTGATAGGTATAAGGGTGAGGCTGCAGTATTCTTGGAGGGATTTCTGGCATTGTAAGATTTTAGTGGCCTATTTACAGTATGGCAGTAGTACTAAAACCTTATTTGTAAAGTGCTTTTCATACATTCTGTGCAAAGGGCTTCACAAATAAAATCGCAAGATCACGATAAGAGCAAAGTACCAATGGACAAAAGGAATTAATAAAATGATAAAAGAATAAGAATTGTACAAGTAATAAAATTGGGAAACATGACTAACCTGTTAAAATTCTAAAATACACGTACTGATTTGGTATTGATTTTAATTGGAGATTTATATATGTGGTTGTGATTGGGCTGTGTGGCTTAGCCAGTTTTAGCAGTGGCGCGTAAAGTAACATTTTACGACCCTGAAATTATGTTCTCTCGTAAAATATTTAAGTTTAAATATGCGGCGGTGTTTTTATGGAAGTCCTTGTAGCTCTTAGCGTCTTTTGTGCGGGTGTTTTTGTTGTGCTGGATTTGCATGGCAGAGTGCTCATTTAAACCAGGGCAAGTCAGAAAAGCTGAAGAGCTGCTTTTATTATAATTTTTTTTTCTTCTTCTTTTTTTTTGGTGTAAAAATCAGGCCCAGGTGGGTTTTATTATTCTATGGTGGATTTGAATTGCATCTGCAGGCTGCTCTGTGTAGGTTTTTATTTTATGGTGGATTGTAATCACGTCTGCAGGCTGCTCTGTGTAGGTTTTTATTCTATGGTGGATTGTAATCACGTCTGCAGGCTGCTCTGTGTAGGTTTTTATTCTATGGTGGATTGTAATCACGACTGCAGGCTGCTCTGTGTAGGTTTTTATTCTATGGTGGATTGTAATCACGTCTGCAGGCTGCTCTGTGTAGGTTTTTATTCTATGGTGGATTGTAATCACGTCTGTATGCTGCTCTGTGTAGGTTTTTATTCTATGGTGGATTGTAATCGCGTCTGCAGGCTGCTCTGTGTAGGTTTTTATTCTATGGTGGATTGTAATCGCGTCTGCAGGCTGCTCTGTGTAGGTTTTTATTCTATGGTGGATTGTAATCACGTCTGCAGGCTGCTCTGTGTAGGTTTTATTCTATGGTGGATTGTAATCACGTCTGCAGGCTGCTCTGTGTAGGTTTTATTCTATGGTGGATTGTAATCGCGTCTGCAGGCTGCTCTGTGTAGGTTTTTATTCTATGGTGGATTGTATTCACGTCTGCAGGCTGCTCTGTGTAGGTTTTTATTCTATGGTGGATTGTAATCACGTCTGCAGGCTGCTCTGTGTAGGTTTTTATTCTATGGTGGATTGTAATCACGTCTGCAGGCTGCTCTGTGTGCCGTTCACGTGATCCGGAAGGTTCCCGAGCTGATGGAGATGTTCCTCCCGGCAACCAAAAACCTGCTCAGCGAGAAGAACCATGGTGAGACGCCTCCACAGGCCCACCTCTCAGCGCTGGGGGGCGGGGGGGGGGGGCGTGCTCTTCAGATGCCGGCAGCGGGATTCGACTGCGGTCTTTCTGACCACAGTTCACAGCTTTCCGCGGTCACTTTAGGCGCATTCCTTTTCCCGAAGTAGCTAAACTTGACGGTGTGGCGAGAAGCTGTCCACCATAGAGAGGCCTGGGATTTTAACAGGGAACAGCCACAGGAGGTGGTCTTAAGTACAAGCCAAGTACTATAGGAGTAAAAGAGAGGTTCTGTTCGCCGTTGACTATGTCAGACGAAAGCGTGGCGGGGTGCAGGTAACACACACAGTCTCTACTGGAGGACTTGTGGTCCTCCGAGCAAGCGCCATGCAAAGTGGGCGTAGACTAGACTTTGGAATGTTTGTTTCGGAAAGTTTCCGAACGTTACGGACGCATCCTTTCCGACGCTTTCCGACGTTCCGAACAGCACTTCAGCTGAAGCACGGGGAAGCCTTTAAGCGTAACACCAGTGCTCTGTAGAGTGGACTTTCCCTGTATTCCCTGATGTAGTTTCAGAGCTCAAAAAGGTGGCTGTGAAGAAAGGGGGAAACAAACAGAACTGCTGATTGTAATCTCACTCTGCAACTTTCTTCTTGCTTAATCTATGCCTAAGCCGATGGCCTATGCCACGTGTTTTTATTCTTATCCATTGGTTTTTATTATTATTATTATTAATGTATTTTATTTTTTATGTTGTGTGTTTTTTTCCAGGTGTTCTTCACACGTCTGTGGTTCTGCTCACAGAGATGTGTGAAAGGAGTCCAGACATGCTCTCGCACTTTCGAAAGGTACGGCACAGGAAAGGATCCACTGCTGCTGGATCTTTGTAGTGTTTTTTATTTTTATTTTTTAGCATGTTTTGATATTTGGAATTTTTTTTTCTTCTATGAACTATTGGTGTCTTTAATGAGCCGTGAAAGGTTTCGAAATTTCAGGGTTACCATTGGGTGTTGACCAGACCTGGGTCAAATACGTGTTTGTTTTGGATTCAGATACTTTTCTATGCGTTTGCTGATCTTGTCTGGTGTATTGGAACTAATGAAATACTCTCAAAAAAGCGCAAACCCCGCCTTCTGGTCATATTTGCAGGCTCAATCACACCAGGCAAGATCAATAGAGCACAGAAAAGTATTTTAATCTTAAACAAATGCGTATTTGACCCAGGTCTGGTGTTGACTGTAGCATCTGTAGAATTGCTTTAAAAATTCTGATGCCATATTGCTCCGGTCACTGGAATATTTGATGCACAGTATTGTGTAGCGCCACAGTTAAACACAGCTGGCCTGACTGCTTTTTTTTTCCTTTTTTTCTTTTGCACTTGGGACATGTTTTTGCATCCCACATTCAAACTTTGCGTGCACATTTCCTTTATAAACTGCCTGCTGAGAGGTCCCCCGTTATTTTAAAATATTTTTTAAAAAGTGATTTTCTGCTTGTGTGCCCCCCCGGACTGCATTTACACATCATTCATTTGGAGAATGAGTCCCCCCCCCCGCCCCGCCCCCCTCCCAATTCTGTCTCCTCCCCCCACCCCACTTCTGAATCAGCTGGTACCTCTCTCTGCAACCTCGGTCCCAACACCAGCCCCCCCCCCCCCCCCCGTCCATACTCATGACCTGAACATTATTTTAATCTCTCTCTTGAAAGTGAATCTCTTCCAGTTCCTCCTAACATCTACCTCATATTTTTTCTGTCATTTGTCTCTGTTACAAATCCCTGCATTGTGTTAGAATGAGAAGGTAAGAGTGCATTCTGGTTCATAGCTGGTGCATGCTGTTACAGAAATCATTCCCCATGCTCATCATTAGATGTCGTCAAATTCTTGTGTTTTAAAAAGTAATTTTCTGTTTGGATTTTAATCGTTTTTCTTTTTCTAATTTGTAGTTTAGGTCCTGTGTTTTATTTCTTTGATTTAAACAACAACAAAAAAAAAAGTCATTGCGGGATATTATTTTAGTTCTGTTTGTTTGTTAAATGCATTTCCTTACCGTTGTCCAATTTTCATCCTTAAACTAATCATAGTTTGGCTTTTTATTCATTTTCTCACCATGTGGTTTAAAATAACATGAATGTTGTTAATGTTTTAAGCTAATCAGCCCGGGTGTTGTCAGCAAGAACTGGTGATTCTTCTGTTTGTCTGACTGAGTACTGGGAACTAGGCACTGCCACCCCGAACTTGAAACCAATGCGTTTGGGCCAGAGATCCTGTCAAAAATGACAGCTTTTTATCATAATCTCACAGAAAGAATTCAACTTAATGCCTTAACATCCCTGGAAATAATTAAAACAAAATGCATTGATTACGAATGCTGATTGCTTCATTGTAGCCAAATGATGAAGTATATTGAGAAATGCATTTTACTTTTCTATGTAAAACATACACAGTGAATTTAGTGCTAATGGCTGATAAATTCTTCAGCATTGTGACCCTGTTGATGTAGCAGACTAAAGGACAACTAGTTTAACATTTACTAGGTCTGTATATGATTGGCAGGCTAAACGACAGGCCACAGGTAGTAGGAGGCGTGTTTTAAATCAACAGCGGTTTAGTGTCCCGTGCTGTAGAGCAGCTGTAATTTCTGAGCCGTATGTGCGTTCTGCGGCTCTGGCCTGTTGAGGGGGGTCTCTTGTCCAGAGCCCGTCTGTAGCGCCTCTCTATTGTGTGGTTGGTTTTTGTAGCTGGTCCCCCAGCTGGTCAGAATCCTAAAGAACCTCATCATGTCCGGGTACTCACCGGAGCACGACGTGTCGGGCATCAGCGACCCCTTCCTGCAGGTGAGGCGCCCCGCTCGCCCCTCCTCCTGCTGCCCTGTGTTTGTGTGTGTGTGCTCCTGTGTGCTTGTGTGTGTGTGTGTGTGTGTGTGCTTGTGTGTGTGTGTGCTCCTGTGTGCTTGTGTGTGTGTGTGCTCCTGTGTGCTTGTGTGTGTTTGTGTGTGTGTGCTTGTGTGTGTGTGTGTGTGCTCCTGTGTGTGTGTGTGTGCGTGTGTGTGTGTGCTTGTGTGTCTGCTCCTGTGTGCTTGTGTGTGTGTTTGTGTGTGTGTGCTTGTGTGTGTGTGTGTGCTCCTGTGTGCTTGTGTGTGTGCTTGTGTGTGTGTGTGTGCTCCTGTGTGCTTGTGTGTGTGTTTGTGTGTGTGCGCTCCTGTGTGCATGTGTGTGCTCCTGTGTGCTTGTGTGTGTGTTTGTGTGCTCCTGTGTGTGTGTGTGTGTGTGTCTGCTTGTTTGTGTGTGTGCTTGTCTGTGTGTGTGTGTGTGTGTGTGGTGTTTTTTCTTCTCATCCCCACCCCCGGCGCTTCTCGACCGCAGTGTATTAGCTGGCGGCGATTGATTGGTCTGTAATTCCAGGTGCGGATATTGAGGTTACTCAGAATTCTGGGTCGGAGCGACGACGATTCCAGCGAAGCGATGAACGACATCCTCGCGCAGGTGAGGCTGACGGTCCTGGCCGACATGGGGAGACCCTGCAGCTCTGCCTGTGTCTTCTGCAATCACACACACACACACACACACACACACACACACACGCTGGTACTTCTTCTGTTTTAGTTTGACATTTTTATCGTCCTGCCTATAGGTTGCGACCAACACAGAGACGAGTAAAAACGTGGGGAACGCGATCCTCTACGAAACTGTCCTGACCATAATGGACATCAAATCGGAAAGTGGGCTGAGGGTGAGTTCCCCTAGGAAGGGGTCTTTTCTCTCTGTCTTCATTTATAACTGCGTATCCACAATAAAGGTGGCAACAGTTTGTATATCCTATATGGAAACTCGCAGAGTCTTGCTGTTTCAAACCCACGAGCATAAGATTCAGTGTGGTTTTTTTTTTTTTTTTTTGCTGAGTATACAAGGGATGTTGCATAAAATATAATTTATTTTTAAATGCGTTCTCTGCAGGTTTTAGCTATTAACATCTTGGGGCGCTTCCTCCTAAACAATGACAAAAATATTAGGTGAGTTATGTCCTCCTCCTGCCAAGCAATGCCATCTGCTTTCTGAAGCGGGCATTTAGAAACATTGGGCAATTTATTCTGCTTTGGCATTTTTCTGTTGCTCAAAGGTATGTGGCATTGACGTCCTTGCTGAAGACGGTACAGACGGACCACAATGCAGTGCAGAGACATCGGAGCACTATTGTAGACTGTTTGAAAGACCTGGATGTGTCCATCAAGAGGTGAGCGGGAGAGGGGGGAGATTGAGCTCGGCTGCGTGCAGACGTTTTGTGGATGAATGTGTTGTGTACGCCACCGTCGGTTAAGAAGAGCGTGTTTTTCATGTTTCCGTGACTACGGCGTTTTCCAGACGCGCGATGGAGCTGAGCTTCGCGCTGGTGAACGGCAACAACATCCGCGGCATGATGAAGGAGCTGCTGTACTTCCTGGACTCCTGCGACCCAGATTTCAAAGCGGACTGCGCGTCGGGAGTCTTCCTCGCTGCCGAGAAGTAAGGCTTCGGTGCCGTTAAAAGTACCTTTTTAAAATAACTGCCGTCTCCCGTTCGGTCTTGAAAAGCTCCTGACTGCAGCTCGTTAGTGTGTGTGTGTGTGTGTGTGTGTTAGTCTTATGGACTAATGTTCAGGAATGTTAGAACGTGCTGATGTTCAAATGTAGCGGAGCCTGTTAGCCTTGTGTACCACGCAGTGTGTGTTTGGGGGGATGTTAGATAGAGCGTGCTGATGTTCAAACGTAGCTTAGCCTGTTAGCCTTGTGTACCACACGGTGTGTGTTTGGGGGGGATGTTAGAGCGTGCTGATTTTCAAACGTAGCTTAGCCTGTTAGCCTTGTGTACCACACGGTGTGTGTTTGGGGGCGATGTTAGATAGAGCGTGCTGATGTTCAGACGTAGCTGAGCCTGTTAGCCTTGTGTACCACACGGTGTGTGTTTGGGGGGATGTTAGATAGAGCATGCTGATGTTCAGACGTAGCGGAGCCTGTTAGCCTTGTGTACCACACAGTGTGTGTTTGGGGGCGATGTTAGATAGAGCGTGCTGATGTTCAGACGTAGCTGAGCCTGTTAGCCTTGTGTACCACACGGTGTGTGTTTGGGGGGGATGTTAGAGCGTGCTGATGTTCAAACGTAGCTGAGCCTGTTAGCCTTGTGTACCACACGGTGTGTGTTTGGGGGGGATGTTAGAGCGTGCTGATGTTCAGACGTAGCTGAGCCTGTTAGCCTTGTGTACCACACGGTGTGTGTTTGGGGGGGATGTTAGAGCGTGCTGATGTTCAGACGTAGCTGAGCCTGTTAGCCTTGTGTACCACACGGTGTGTGTTTGGGGGGGATGTTAGATAGAGCGTGCTGATGTTCAGACCTAGCGGAGCCTGTTAGCCTTGTGTACCACACGGTGTGTGTTTGGGGGCGATGTTAGATAGAGCGTGCTGATGTTCAGACGTAGCGGAGCCTGTTAGCCTTGTGTACCACACGGTGTGTGTTTGGGGGGGAGGTTAGAGCGTGCTGATGTTCAGACGTAGCTGAGCCTGTTAGCCTTGTGTACCACACGGTGTGTGTTTTGGGGGGATGTTAGGGCGTGCTGATGTTCAGACGTAGCTGAGGTGAAGTGACTGTTTCGCACGGGCTGTAGGGTTCTGCTGAGGCCAGTCGTAAAAGCGGTCAGTTAATGTGTTTATGGCCTCCCGCTCTACGCCGTGTGTGTGTGTGTGTGTTAGCCTTTCCGTGTTCCGCAGGGCTCTGCAGACGGGAATGGGTCACTTATTAAACCGCTGGGTGTATATAAAATTTTTTTTTAAAATCCATCTTAAGGGCTCGACTGTGCGGCCGCGTTTAATGCTTCTGTTTGCACGACCTCACGTGGGAATGCCATACCAGCAGAGCCCTCGTCTAGTGAAGACCTTTAAGGACCTTTACCTGTAAAACACATGCGGTGCAGTCCGCAAGTATTTGGACACTGTGTCGCTGCAAAAACTTGCGGACTGGACTGTATGTGGGCCCCACCTGTGCTTCATATTCATCCTTTGCTGTCATCAGTCACTCGTCTGTTAACCCACAATGGTCTTGACTGTTTTTTTCCCCCACTTAATGCCACTAACTGACGCTTGTTTTTGGTCACAGGTATGCCCCCTCGAAGCGATGGCACATAGACACGATTATGAGGGTCCTAACGACGGTACGGAACCCTGCGCCGGGGGACTGGTCCCGCTCTGTGGCGTTTTGGGGGGGGGGGGGGGGGGGGGGGGGGGGGAGTGCTTCGCTTTCATCGCCCTAGTTTTAGGCGCTTGGGTTGGGAAGATGAGACTGACGGTGGGAGAAGCGCTGCTGAGCTGTTGGGGGATGAGAGCTTTGAGTGATCCATCGACTGAAACAATGATGAGACTTCAAGCACTGACAACGGCTTTTTAATGTTAGGAATAGCTGTGCTAGTGTCTGTTTTAATGTAGGAAAGGACTGTACTAGAATCTGTTTTAATGCTATAAAGACCTCTACTAGAGTCTGTTTTAATACTAGAAAAGGCTGTACTAGAGTCTGTTTTAATGCTATAGACGGCTGTACTATAATCTATTTTAATGTTGGAAAGGGCTGTGCTTGAATCTGGTTTTTATGTTTGAAGTGGCTGTACTAGAGTCTATTTTAATGCTTGAAAGGGCTGTACTAGAGTCTAGTTTTATTTCCGGCATGATCTACTGGGGAAATAACATTTTTTTCCAAAGCTATTTCTGCATTTTAGTTTTGCTAATTCGTTTGATAATGAATCTTTGTGTAGACAGAGGCCCTTTTTCTAGCCCAGCCCAGGCCAGCCCATAGTGTCGCCATGGTAATGGGGAAGTGAGGAGAGGTGTGGAGGCTGACTCTGATGCTTAACACGAAGCCCTGAGAATCACTGCTCCTCTGTTAGATCAGCGAAGCCCTGAGAATCACTGCTCCTCTGTTAGATCAGCGAAGCCCTGAGAATCACTGCTCCTCTGTTAGATCAGCGAAGCCCTGAGAATCACTGCTCCTCTGTTAGATCAGCGAAGCCCTGAGAATCACTGCTCCTCTGTTAGATCAGCGAAGCCCTGAGAATCACTGCTCCTCTGTTAGATCAGCGAAGCCCTGAGAATCACTGCTCCTCTGTTAGATCAGCGAAGCCCTGAGAATCACTGCTCCTCTGTTAGATCAGCGAAGCCCTGAGAATCACTACTCCTCTGTTAGATCAGCGAAGCCCTGAGAATCACTGCTCCCCTGTTAGATCAGCGAAGCCCTGAGAATCACTGCTCCTCTGTTAGATCAGCGGCTCTCAGGCCTGGTCCTGGGGTCCCCCCCTGTGTACGCTGGGTTTCCTTCCAGCCCTAACAGTAATGCCTGACCTATAACGAGCTGCTCGCTGCTTTTAATTAGGCTCTTTCAATGCCTAATGAGGGATGATTTACTCTCTCACTGCCCCGTTATGTCTGGAGCAGGTATTCATCACAAAGAGTGAAGTTTCAGTCATCCTTTAAAGACTTTAAGTCAGCCACGTCAGCTCTCAGATAACTTACGCAATAACACGTTCTTTTTTTTTTATTTTTTTTTTTTACATTTGTACTGATCAACGGACAGACCTTCAGCTGAAACGAGCGAGTTTCTAAATGCCGAAGGTGTGGACGTGTGGTCTTTGTAGCCAAACCATTTGTGTAAAATGAAGTTGAAACGCAAAGCAACTGGTGCTGAACCTTGCCTGCACTGTGTTGTGCTCTGTATCTGTATTCACAGCCAGGGGATGGGGACCGCGCTTCAGGAGATTGTCATGGGCCTGTCACGTTGGTTCCTCCTTTATGATTTGTAATAACTAACCTGGATTAGCTGTCCCCCTGCACAGGTTGAGTGGCAGGTCATATTGCAGTAGAGTTTGCAGGAGGATTTATGCAGAGGGTCTGTGTAAATAGCGCTCAGTCCCCCCTCTCCCGCCTCCACTTGTCCGGTTTTAAACGAGGCCTTCCTGGTCCCCGCAGGCGGGCAGCTACGTCCGGGACGACTCGGTTCCCAACCTCATCCAGCTCATCACCAACAGCGTGGAGATGCACGCCTACACGGTGCAGAGGCTGTACAAAGCGCTGCTGGACGACATCTCTCAGGTGTGTGTGTGAGCGTGTGTGCGTGTGTGTGTGTGTGAGTGAGTGTGTGTGTGTGTGTGTGTGTATGTGTGTGTGTGAGTGAGCGAGCGAGCGTGTGTGCTTGTGCATGTGTGTGTGTGTGTGTGTGTGTGTGAGAGTGAGCGTGCGTGCTTTTGTGTGTGTGTGTGTGTGTGAGAGTGAGCGTGCGTGCTTTTGTGTGTGTGTGTGTGTGTGAACTTGTGTTTTTGTGTATGTGTGTTTGAGAGAGGGATAGAAAGCGTGTGTGTGTGTGTGTGTGTGTCTACACCCTGTGAATATATGTCTGATTAATAGGCGATTTGTGTGGATTTTATCGCACTGGGTATTATTGATTACCTAATACTTTGTGAATTGATTTTCCAAAAAGAAATGTTCGCATGAAAATGGATAATAGCGTGTGTAAATGTGTCTGATGGCGTGAGTGGTGCCGAAATGCAGTCGCGTCTCCCCCTCTGAAGCGGGTTTGTGGGGTAATGCCTTTGTTTGGCCTGTCTGCTCCTCCAGCAACCCCTGGTGCAGGTGTCCTCCTGGTGCATAGGGGAGTACGGAGACCTGCTGGTGTCGGGACAGTGCGAGGAGGAGGAGCCCATCCAGGTACGGCTGTCGGGCCCCAAAAGAGTCGCTGGGACCGCTGGGGGAGTGAGCTCCCTCTCCCTGAGGACTCCCTGAGGTGTAATTGTTGCTTTTCTCCTCCTCACCTGGACGGCAGGTGACGGAAGACGAGGTGCTGGACGTGCTGGAGGGGCTCCTGGTGTCCAACCTGTCCTCCCCCGTCACCCGGGGTTACTCCCTCACCGCAATCATGAAGCTGTCCACGCGCTTCAGCGGCGTCAAGTGAGCACCTCCCCAATTCCCCACACCCCTGTTCCCCTCACCCCTGATTCCCCACACCCCTGTTCCCCTCACCCCCGGTTCCCTGTACGCCTGCACCTTGTACCCCTTAACCCCACTGCTCAGGCATGAAGCCTGTTTAACACCAAGAAGCAGCCCTGTGCAAGCGCCACTCACCCCAGAGAGGGGAGATGAGTGGCGGGGGGGGGGGGGTCTGTGCCGTCCCATCTGGGGGATCTCTGAGCTTTCCTGTGAAGCCCCGTGCCGTTTGGCAGTTAGAGCTGCTGGAGGGGGCGGGGCTAATACTTCTCTCCTGCTGTTTGCGCTCTCCAGCCGAATCAAGAAGGTGGTGTCCATATACGGCAGCAGCATCGACGTGGAGCTGCAGCAGCGGGCGGTGGAGTACAACGCACTTTTCAAGAAATACGATCACATGAGGTGAGCCGGCGGCCAATGGGAAGCCTTTGTGACTCTTCGTAACTGCCGGTTTGCGTGTGAGCGGTGCCTTGCGGTGCCTGCGCTGTTGGGAGAGACGTGCTGTAGCGATCGCTGCCAGGAATCAAAAGCAACGGGGCTGCAGAACACTGGCTTAGAATTTTAAAAAGGCCTTCCAAGAAAACCGACTTTTCAAAGGGTCAATTAATCGAAGCTGGATGTAATATGTTCGAGAGTAAACCTGGTTGCTGTTTAAGTCTGCCTTTCTGAGGGGGGCCAAACTCAATTTCTCTCCCCTCTCTCTCGCTCTCTCTCTCTCCCTCCCCCTCCCTCCTTTTCTATTTCCCTCACTTCCTCCCTCCCTCCCTACCTGCTCTCTGAAGGCCTGCCTTACTGGAGAGAATGCCCGTGATGGAGAAGACTGCCACCAACGGGCCGACGGAGATAGCGCAGACCAACGGGGAGGCGGAGCCCTCTGCCCTGGACTCCAAAAACCTGCCCGCTGTCACACAGCCCACGAGCCAGGTGAGGGGGGGGGGGGCCTCTCTCATGGGCTCGGCTGGTTCTGCCCTCACCACCATGGGCACGCTGGTGTGTCTGTCTTTAATAACGGGCATGCGTGGTAGACATGGAGTAAGCAGCCTCCTGGGTATTCGGATGCTCCACGCGCTCCCTTCGTGATCGCACTAGGCCCCCTGCTGGTGGAAAAGTGGAAGTGCTGGCATAGCTTTTTCCTTTATTCCTTGCTTCTTGTACATTCTGTTACATGATTGGAAACAATCGTTACTGACTGTGCAAGACTTGATTAACACCCATTGACTGTACAGGAGTAGATTACCGCCCAATCAGCTTGGGTTGCTGTGGGGATAAATGTCTTGAATAGCTGTCTCTTATATTCCAGGCTAACGATCTGTTAGACCTCCTTGGAGGAAATGATGTCGTGCCTGTGATCCAGACGGCCCCGCCCACAAAGCCTGCATCTGCTGGAGGGGAACTGCTGGACCTGCTGGGCGATCTCTCACTATCAGGTAGAACACAGCTGCACTCTAGCTCCGCCTTCTCTCTATGAGGTAGAACACAGCTGCACTCTAGCTCCGCCTTCTCTCTATGAGGTAGAACACAGATGCACACCAGCTCTGCCTTTTCTCTATGAGGTAGAACACAGCTGTGCACTAGCTCTGCCTTCTCTCTGTGAGGTAGAACACAGCTGCACTCTAGCTCCGCCTTCTCTCTGTGAGGTAGAACACAGCTGCACTCTAGCTCCGCCTTCTCTCTATGAGGTAGAACACAGATGCACACCAGCTCTGCCTTTTCTCTATGAGGTAGAACACAGCTGTGCACTAGCTCCGCCTTCTCTCTATGAGGTAGAACACAGCTGCACTCTAGCTCCGCCTTCTCTCTGTGAGGTAGAACACAGCTGCACTCTAGCTCCTCCTCCTCTCTATGAGGTAGAACACAGCTGTGCACTAGCTCTGCCTTCTCTCTATGAGGTAGAACACAGCTGTGCACTAGCTCCGCCTTCTCTCTATGAGGTAGAACTCAGCTGTGCACTAGCTCCGCCTTCTCTCTATGAGGTAGAACACAGCTGTGCACTAGCTCCGCCTTCTCTCTATGAGGTAGAACACAGCTGTGCACTAGCTCCGCCTTCTCTCTATGAGGTAGAACTCAGCTGGGCCGCTGTAAGTAATTGGAAGTAATGGAAGTAATTAACTAGCTACATATTAGCAGGGTAATGTGTCCATTTAGCTTTCTGGCTATGGCTCTCATTGGTTGTTTTTTCATCATTTCACACTGTACTCCAGGCAGAGCTACCATAGGCGAAAGAGTAATAATAACGATGATGATGGATAGCATTTATTTAGCACCTTTCATCTCATCTGTGGAGGTGGTGGGGAGTGGGGGTGATGGACGGAACTTGGCTCTACCATCATCGGCGTGCAGTGGCCGTCCGGGTGGCGCGTGGCGGCCATTTTGCGGCAGGACGGGGAGGGAGGGATTTATTGAGCCCGGTGGGATGGATGGTGGGTAGATGGGCACGCTGAGAGTGCAGTGATGGGAAGACGAATCCTGCTAGCTCATGCAGTCGGGCCCTGGGGATCTGTAACAGCCACAGCCGCACAGCTCTCACGCCTCTCTCTCTCTCTAACTGCGCCTGTTCCTCTCATCATTATTACCCTTCTGCTCAGGTAGACGTCTCGGGTCATTTTTAGCTCAGTTTTGAATAGTTTGATACAATGGCAGTGCGCCCACTTCTGGGATTTGATCCTGCAACCTCCTGGTGTCCCGTTCCCAGTCCTCTCCGTTACAAGCCTTGGCTTTATCAAGAATTATAACCTGGCAGAGCAGAGAGAAACAGCTGGCATGTGGGATGATCTTCATCAACTGCGCGACTTCTGTGTGATTTTAAAAGGAAGTGGAAACACGTATTTTCAGAAATTAAACATTTTTTAAAACGTAGGTCAGACTGTTTGTAGCTGAATACTTATTTAGCTCTCTGAGCAGCTGTACTTGAATGCCGCTGAGCTTTTGTTTGTGAAATGCCCAGAATTAGAGGGTAGGACCTACCCCCTACCCCCCAGAGTTAAACTGCTTTTTGATTGGCGGTTCCCAGGTGGGCCGACCCCTGCTCCGGCCCCGCCCGTGTCCATCCCTCAGCCCGCCTTCCTGCTGGACAGCCTCACCTCTCCGCCCCTCTTTAATGACATCACTGCAGGTGAGAGTGCAGCACACCTGGGCCTTCTCATTGACCTCTCTCTCGCTCTCTGTCTCTCTCTCCCCCCACTCTGTCCCTCTTCCTCTCCCTTTCTCTGTCTCTCTCCCTCTGTCCCTCTTCCTCTCCCTTTCTCTGTCTCTCTCCCTCTGTCCCTCTTCCTCTCCCTCTCTCTGTCTCTCTTCCTCTCCCTGTCTTCTCCCTCTCTCTGTCTTTCTCCCTCTGTCCCTCTTCCTCTCCCTCTCTCTGTCTCTCTTCCTCCCCCTCTCTCTGTCTCTCTTCCTCTGTCTCTCTGTCTCTCTCCGTTTCCCCTCTTCTCTTCCCTTTCTGCCTATCTCTGCCTGTGCGTGAACAAGAGAGAGGCGTGTGGAAGAGAAATGGAGAGAGAGTAAAACAAATTTCTTCCGTTCTCTTCCGTTTTCATCCGCAGCTATTCCACCAATGACGGCGTACAACAAGAACGGGCTGAAGATCGAGTTCACGTTCGAAAGGTCAAACCCCAACCCCAACATCGCCGTCATCACCATTCACGCCTCCAACACCACCGAGGCGGAGATGACCGACTTCGTGTTCCAGGCTGCAGTACCAAAGGTGGGTTCGGGTTTTAGGCCACCAGCTGTTACCTAGCGACGTAAGCGCGCATCCACCCCACCCTGTGCGCGATGGAACCAGACCTGTGTTGTAGCAAAGCTGCCATGGCAACGTTGCTTTGGGATGTTTGCATCACGGCAACAGGTGCAAAGCTGATGGCTTTGCTGCTGGCTGTGGTGCTGAAGATGGGTGTAGCCGTATTAAATCCACACAGTGATGAGGATAAAGGCTGTGATGTATTAAAGAAAGGAGTACAAGCACCACACACAGGATGTTACTGTGGAATTGGTGCTACTACAGCAGGAATGTAAGAAGTTGTGGTTGTCATGTTGACTCCTGCTGAACCAAGGTGAAAGGCAAATGTACTGCAAGCTGATCCTTTTCAGGATGTCTGTTCTTTGTTACTGATGTAGCCTGGTCAATTACCTGGCCTTGCTGTAGGTCATGATTCATTTTTTTTTATCATGACCTACGGCTGAAAACTACACATGGTGAATTTGTTTACTGTGCAGCGCAGAAGTGAGCGGTTGTTGGTGTTTAAAGATGTTTATAAAATGAAGTTTGAATAATCAGTTATAATCAGAATAATCAGTTATAATCAGAATAATCAGTTATAATCAGAATAAAAATCAGCGACCCTCCAGCGTTAGCGCTGTAGTTAGCCTCTGGTGCAGGGTTAGCGCTGTAGTTAGCCTCAGGTGCAGGATTAGCGCTGTAGTTAGCCTCTGGTGTAGGATTAGCGCTGTAGTTAGCCTCTGGTGCAGGATTAGCGCTGTAGTTATCCTCTGGTGCAGGATTAGCGCTGTAGTTAGCCTCTGGTGCAGGGTTAGCGCTGTAGTTATCCTCTGGTGCAGGGTTAGCGCTGTAGTTATCCTCTGGTGCAGGGTTAGCGCTGTAGTTAGCCTCTGGTGCAGGGTTAGCGCTGTGGTTAGCCTCTGGTGCAGGGTTAGCGCTGTAGTTAGCCTCTGGTGCAGGGTTAGCGCTGTAGTTAGCCTCTGGTGCAGGGTTAGCGCTGTAGTTAGCCTCTGGTGCAGGGTTAGCGCTGTAGTTAGCCTCTGGTGCAGGATTAGCGCTGTAGTTAGCCTCTGGTGCAGGATTAGCGCTGTAGTTAGCCTCTGGTGCAGGATTAGCACTGTAGTTAGCCTCTGGTGCAGGGTTAGCGCTGTAGTTAGCCTCTGGTGCAGGGTTAGCGCTGTAGTTATCCTCTGGTGCAGGATTAGCGCTGTAGTTAGCCTCTGGTGCAGGGTTAGCGCTGTAGTTAGCCTCTGGTGCAGGGTTAGCGCTGTGGTTAGCCTCTGGTGCAGGGTTAGCGCTGTAGTTAGCCTCTGGTGCAGGGTTAGCGCTGTAGTTAGCCTCTGGTGCAGGGTTAGCGCTGTAGTTAGCCTCTGGTGCAGGATTAGCGCTGTAGTTAGCCTCTGGTGCAGGATTAGCGCTGTAGTTAGCCTCTGGTGCAGGATTAGCACTGTAGTTAGCCTCTGGTGCAGGGTTAGCGCTGTAGTTATCCTCTGGTGCAGGGTTAGCGCTGTAGTTAGCCTCTGGTGCAGGGTTAGCGCTGTGGTTAGCCTCTGGTGCAGGGTTAGCGCTGTAGTTAGCCTCTGGTGCAGGGTTAGCGCTGTAGTTAGCCTCTGGTGCAGGGTTAGCGCTGTAGTTAGCCTCTGGTGCAGGATTAGCGCTGTAGTTAGCCTCTGGTGCAGGATTAGCGCTGTAGTTAGCCTCTGGTGCAGGATTAGCACTGTAGTTAGCCTCTGGTGCAGGGTTAGCGCTGTAGTTAGCCTCTGGTGCAGGGTTAGCGCTGTAGTTATCCTCTGGTGCAGGATTAGCGCTGTAGTTAGCCTCTGGTGCAGGGTTAGCGCTGTAGTTATCCTCTGGTGCAGGGTTAGCGCTGTAGTTAGCCTCTGGTGCAGGGTTAGCGCTGTGGTTTACCGATGTCTCTGTGTCCCCAGACGTTCCAGCTCCAGCTCCTCTCCCCCAGCAGTAACATCATCCCGGCACTCAACCAGGGAACCGTCACACAGGTCATCAAAGTGCTCAACCCCCAGAAGGTATGCCCCCGCCCTCCCCCAGCCTCTCCGTGGGGCCCAGGACACGGGTACGAGCGCCCGCCCCCACCCCCCCCCCCCTTTTTCCAGCCCGCTTTTAACGCCCGTCTCTCTCGTTTCGACCCACAGCAACAACTGCGAATGAGGATCAAGCTCACGTACAACCACAAAGGGTCCTCAGTGCAAGACCTGGCCGAGGTCAACAACTTCCCCCCCCAGTCCTGGCAGTGATGGCCTGCGGGCCCCGCCCCCTCTCTCCCCTTTTCAAGGGAACTATGGGGAAGGTACCAAACCCCCTCGCCCCTCCCCAAACCCCACCCCTCCTCCCCTAAATCGATCTCCCTGTGACATCACTGCGGACTGCTACACTGGGGTCGCACAGGGAAACAATGGAATCTTTCTGACACACAGCGATGATGCGACGCCGTCGCCGACGGTGACGGTGACTAGGACGATGTCAGCGAAAATTGGAAACATATCCATTTACCCCCCCCCCCCCACTTTTTTTTTTTTTGTTTGTTGTTGATTTGTTTCACCTCTGTCTCTGCTCGCAATAGGCACTGCTTTCACCCCCACCTCTCCTTTTGCACGTGCACTCGAAACACGTTCTCTTTCTCTGGCCCCTCCCCCAGCCTCGTGGGAAGTTGAGCCATCCAGGCCACTGTAGAAAGAGCCCCCCTCCCCACTCCCCCCACCCCTCGTTTGACATGAGCAGTCATCACTGTCTGATTGTCTTCTGGTTTTGTTTGGTTTCATGTTTTTATCTGAATCTGGAAATGTAAAATGTTGGGATATATTTGATTCTTGTTTTCAGCTTTTAATGAAATGCAGCTGAGCTCTTTGGAGTTTGCACTTTGATCCACTCTGTCCACCATGCAGAATTAAGGAAGTTTGGTTTCTTAACTGGGCTCTAAAATCTTGTGCATGCTTGTGCGTGCGCGTGTGCTTCTGTGTGTGAGCGTGTGTGAGCGTGCTTGTGGGTGTGTATGCGTGCGTGCACGTGAGTGCATGCGTGTGTGTGCGTGCGTGCGTGCGTGTGTGCGTGTGTGTGTGTCTGCATGTGTTTGTGGGCGTGTGTGCACGCGGGGTTGGGTTTGGTGTCGGAGCAGTTCATCTTTTTCAAGGTTTGGTGTTTGAGATCCTAACTTATTTTGTGTAATGAAGAGTACCTGTGCCCTGCTCTCTGTGTCATGTTAAACACAACGCTTCTGTTGGGTCCCAGGATCCAGTTTGCACTTTTACCGGGTTTGCCCCATGCAGGTTCTCCCTGAAATGTTGCAGTTTGTCAGTGTGAGAGTCTGTCCATCCTGCTTTTAAGAATCCAGACCGTAACGTTCATCTACTGTAGCAACTGTAACGGTTGACCCTCTCAGCAGTTGAAATGGTTGTGGAAGGAGAGGACCTGAAGTCGATTTGACTTGTCTGGTTCCCCCATGTGAGTCTTGAGTGCAGCTTCTGAACAATAATGTATAATAATCTTAAAGGGAAACCAGAAATTAATTTATCCCCTTGAGAAATAAAAAAAAATTGAAGTCTCTTTATTTGTTGAACTTGTGTGGATAAAGCACATCTGTTCTGTGAGGAGTCTTGATTTGGGAGTGTACTCAGTGTTGACTGTTTTATGTCCTGTCCAGTCTACTAAATCAGCTTGTTTTTTTCCCCTTTTTTCCACCATGAGAGATTTTCGGAACACCAGAACAAGGTCAAGTCTGCTCTCTCTCCCATCTTGCATTTTTCTGCCGTTTTTGATGTATGCTGTATCATAAACCTTTTTGGTTTCAAGCGTAATCCAGTAAAAAAAAGAGAAAAAATGATCTGCATTTTTTTAACGCCCTTGTCTGGTAGTCGTTCAGGATCACTGTCAAATTTTTCTTCTTTGTCCGAAGAATGTTTTAATAGTTTAAAGATGGAAACCGCTGAAAGAGTGGAGACATCCGTGAGTCGATTTGAATAGTTTGCAGGGCTGTTAATGTTGGTCGCGGAGTAAGCCGTGTTTTAAATAAAGATTTCAGCACGGTGTCAGCGAATCACAGATCAGATCTCTTTAATATCAAGCGGTTCTGATGCCAGTTGAAACTACAGATATGTTGTCATGAATACAAGCCCAGCTGCGCGACTGGTTTTGGTGTCAGACTGACTGTTTTGGGTTGTGGAGCCGTGTCCTGCGTACGCCCCCCCTCCCCTCCCCAGCGGTCTGCGTAGGACCCCCCCCCCGTCTCCTGGGCGTAGCCACACACGCTAGCGGTGTGTGAGCTGGTGAATGTAGCGCCGTGCGCAGCTCTTCGCTTCCCTCCGTTTCTGTTCCGTGGCTTCTCCTCTCCGTCTGGTCCTCTTCGTCGTGAAGGAAGCCGGCGGGCCTTGTTCTTAGCTGCCGCGCTGCGGTCGGTCAAGGACTTCCTGCAAAATAATGCCCGGTGTCAAAGCTGCCACGCCGCGGACGGTCAAGGACATCCTGCAAAATAATGCCTGGTATATCAAAGCTATGTGCCTTTTGCCGTTTGGGCAAACGTTGTTGGGTTTGGTGGCCCGTGCTTTTTGGCCGGAGGTTCAGGCAGCCGTAGACGGATGTCAGGTGATGGTTGAGTTGCCTAGCAACGAACAGAGCTCAGAAGAGACGGACGAGCGTGAGAGAACTTTTGCTGTTGCAGAGAAAGCTTTTGAAAACGTGTCCAATATCAGGTGTTTTTTTTTTTCTCTTCTCTTTTCTTTTTGCTCTGCCCTCGGTTGCAGTACTTCACCAAAACTAAACCATGAATGACACTGTTGGAAACGGAAGTGGTCAACTGAATACCTCATAGTTATTTTTTTCAGTGAACTCTTTCACATCAATCATTAGACCTGCTCATGCAAAAAACTATGTCCACTATCATGGGTACATCAATAGGACACCATTTTACACTTTGCTAACCTGCTCTTTTTTTAAATGTTACCCTGTGTCTACAGATGCACCCATATTTAATTTCATCTACTGGAATGATGTTTTGCTTTCACATGCATTAGTCTGTACTAACTTTTAACCTTTGTGACCAAATCAGAGATTCTATTTAGCTTTGGATATTAAATCTTCTCAAGCAATGATCTGTATATGGAGAAATCTGACTTAACATTTGTTTCTGTTTTTTTGTTGTTTTTTTGTCTTGACTGAATGACTACATTCTGTCCTAGTGTTTGGTATAAAACTGAGAGGCTGTGTAACTGTAGAAATTGTCCAATGCTCATCCTTTGGTGGAGATCAGCTCTTTTCTAAGAGTTTGTTTCAGAATTGCTCACGGTTTGTGTTGAAATAGATCTAAGTTAATATCATAGCCTGGATGATTTCTCTGATTCCATGTAATTTGAAAAAAAGATCACAATATATGCTGCCTGTATATTGTACATAACTGTAAAACGAACAAGCAAATTACATTGAAAATAAAGTTAACTATTCAAAGACCCGGTTACAGATTTAGTTAGGTTAAGTCGTTATTTAACCAGTATGTGTAGTTATTTGAAGGGAGAGGTTTTTTTCTTCCATGGTATTTACATTATTTTGCCCCATGTACCTTTAAAAGTTTCTAGTTTTTCCCCAATGAGTTGAAACTGAATTCGCAAAAAAAAAAAAAAAAAAGAAGTCCTTTGTTACACTCTGGTTGCAGGTAACAGGACATTCCAGATTTAGATGGCAATTTGATACGTTCAGCCTCATTTTGTGCTCCAAATTTATAATAAAAAACATGTTACATTCTAACATACGTTATTTTGCTACAGTCAAACCAATGGGAGTCAAATTTAAGTAATGCACAAGACGCCTTGTTCCTTTGGATGACTGTTCGGTGTGGGTTCTGGTGGATGGCTGGAATTGGAGGGTTGCGGTAGATCTAAAGTGCGTTCGGAGTGATTTACTACTGATGAACTTGATGAGCCCAGTTCTGTAGCGGCGCACAAGATGCAGACTGCTTGTCTGTATCGGTGATTGGCTCATGTTGTTTACATTCTCTTCATCAAAGGTACCCAGGGTTCTACAAGCCTCTCTCCCTCTCCCAAAAAACATCAGCGCAGTATATTATTTATCAGTCTGGCGAATTTTCAGTTGGAGCTCATTAAGACTATCCGCTATAAAAGCTCATTAATGGATGAGCCGCCTTCCGTACATATCGTCTTTTAGGTGTTTGGATGTAGGCATCTGAATTGCCCTCGGGATTTTTCCCCCCTCTATTAATTTGTAATTATACAAGTTTCAAGATTGGTTTCCTTGCTGGTAATTTGATTGTTTGAGTACCGCTCTACGCCCTTAATTTCATCCGCCCCTGTCTCTGCGCACAATCATCGTTTCAAATTAATTTAGGATTTTGCATCCTCGTATTAATGAGACATGATTAAATGAGCAACAGACAGAGACTGCCACACAGACAGAGTGAAAGTGCTGGGGTTTCCGTTACCAGCGTTTCTGTTTACTACCCAATAAGAAATGAGGACGGCCTCGAGGTTCAAGCGCGTGACCCTCATTCACTATGGAAAGCGTTTCACAGAAGGTGGTAGTTCCTGTTGTAGTTCTTCGTCACCCCAGGTGACTTTGATGCCTCCAGACGTCACGCACGGCCATGATCTGGTAATTGAGCAGTATCCCCCCCCTCCCCCTTGCTTCAGGTAGTATGAATTTCCACCTTCTGGCATTCCATCTGATTTTCGTTTGATTTGGTTTCTGCAGTCTTCTTTACGTAGATGCGTAATGGCGAATTAAAAAAATTAACGTTTTTTTAGACCACGTAAAACGGACGAGGAGGCAAAAGGTTTATTCCTTGGTTAATCAACCCCTGCATCCAATGGTAAATGGTAAATGGACTCCATTTATATAGCGCTTCTATCCAAAGCGCTTTACAATTGATGCCTCTCATTGGCATTGGCATTGGTTAAAGGTGATTGTCTTTTTATCCGAGTGAAAAAGCACCCTGTTGTGGTGGTCTTGTTCCCTCAGACGTTTGCTCTGTTTGTAGCGCTATGTACAATTCAAATGAATGTAGAGCTGCTTTAACGGTCCTTGAGGAAAGAAGAAACTTTTTTTGTATGAAAGGAGAAGCAGACCCTACATTTTTACCTGTGGTAAATGTGTAGTGGAAACTTGCCTCCACAAGAGGGGGCTGTTTCACACTGAAGATTCTCGGGAAGGGACAGAAGTGGGAGGTGTCTTGTCTTGAATGTTCTAGTCTTACCTGTTCCAATCAGTCTATATCCCCATTTTTAAAAAATATTTAATTGTTAGTGTTTTTTTTTTAAGGTGCAGTGCTCCGTAGTTTTTTAATTGCCTATACAAATGGTTCTCTGGTGGGAACGCTGCTGCTTTGACAGAAGAGATTATCGTGGGAATTAGGCTACATCTGTTGCAGCTTCTTTTTTAAAATCTCTGTGTGTGTGTGTGTGTGTGTGCGCGTGTGCGTGCGAGTGTCTTACTCCACCAAACACAAGGTAAGACATGGATCTCGGCCGCGACGGTCTCAATCGTAAGCTTCAAAGCTGCATGTGAGAACCAGTGTACATAGCCTGATTTCTACTCTTTATGCATCTTCTTCTTTTGAAATGCGAGGAAAGAACGTTTATTCGACACAAAAAAACGCAGCGCCTCCTGGCTGAACTGGGACTCCGTTGCACACTTGTGAGTGTTCGGGATAAACACCTGTAATAAGCAAAGAGCTATTTAAGAAAAAACAAAATGCAAAGCGTCTAATCCGTTCTGTTCGGGGTAAATAAAAGTGAGTTCATACCACTCTGTTCCCTGTGGTTGCTTTCTTCCTTTATTTTGGGTGTGCCTGTACAGGGCTGCAGACATGGGGGCACAACTGGGGGCTCCGTGTTTTGGGCCCAGACCCGAGGGGGTGGGGTGGGGGCAGGATAAGGGGTATAATTTGTTACAAAATATATTGGGGGCGGTGTGGGAATGATGAAACGGGGGTTCATTGCTTTGGAATTGCACCAGTCGTGGTGAACGTGTTCAGACAATTTCACATTTGCCCTTTCTTCAAGATCGGTGCCAATACAGGTCTGAAAACAACCGTGCAAGGCTGTGGCCTACAGTTACTGACAAAACGCACATACTTGATATCACCCAAAGCACTGACATTCCTTTGAGCTGGACTTATGGGCCTGGGGCACAATTTCACAATTTAACATTTATCCAAACATGTTATTTTGTCCATTTGTGGAACTGGAAGTCAAATCAAAATTTATTGTATAGCCTTTTTTTTTAAAATTATTTTTTACAGAGAACTGGCACAAAGACGCTTTACAGAGTAACCGAAAGCAAATTGGGGGGGGGAAAAAAGCAGGCCTGAACCCCCCCACCCCCCCCCCCACCCACCCAAAAAAGCTTGCGGGGGGGGGGGGGGGTAAAATACCTCCCTGGGATGAAGGAGAGAGAAAAGCAGTGGCGCAGAAACTCTCCGATGGGAAGCAATCTCAGGAGACACCCGGCTATGGAGTGGGGGCCCACCCTGCACTGGCCGGCCCCTTGTAAAGTAGACAAGATAAGATTAGAGACTTTATTAATCCCCAGGTGGGGAAACTTGGGTGTTACAGCAGCAGATAAAAACAGCATCTCACACAGACATAAAAGACATAAGTGCTTTTAGTGATTTGCTTTAATAGTAATAATTTTTATTATTATTAATAATAATAATAATAATAATAATAATAATAATAAAAATAAAGTGCTTTTTTAGTGCAGCAGCAAAGTCCTTTAAAAGGCAGAGCTAGAGGTAGAATGGATGTAACGGAAATGTAACAAGGGATCTATCACAGCAAATAATCAAATAGGTTGAACAGGTGATAGTTGATGTATTAAGATAAACCTCTGCCTCCCATTGTGATTTAAGATGCACTTCTCCAGCACCTTGGGAACAAAGTAATCTTACAGGAGAGAAAAGAATAAGTAATTTACTAAAATATTCTGGAGCCAAACCATTTAAGGCGTTATACATTAACAGTAAAACCCTAGAGTCAATTCTGTATATAACGGTCAACCATTGTAGAGTTGTAAGCGCTGTGCTGATATATTTGCATTTCTTAGTTTTAGTGAGAACACTAGCAGCTGCATTCTGTAAGGGTTGGAGATATTTCAGGGCTGAATTAGTGTAACCAGACAATAAAACATTACAGGAATGCATGAAACATTTTTTCAGCAACAGAAAATCGTCCTTAATTTAGATGCGATTCTCAGGTGGAAGAAGGCCATGCTTATGATATTATTCATGCGGGCCCAAAGTTTACCCTGGAATACTCAGTGGATTTCCTCTTTACCCGAACAAATAGAGATCTGTCAGAGGGGTGGGATTTAAGCCACATGTGAACTTGCTTGCCCAGTGAGACCAACTAATTTTTCTAGCCTGTGGAGGAGAACATGGTGGGCTGTAGTATAAAAGGCAGCTCTTAAATCAAGTAGGAGAAGAACGGAGATGTAGTCCCAACCCAGGGTGAGAAACAAATCATTAATTATTAAGGCAAGCACTGTCTCAGCCCTATGGTTCTTCCTAAACTCGGAATAAAACCTCTCACACATTTATTAACCTGTAAGGAAGAAAACTCTTTTGAGTTATACATTTCACAAGGACGTTTGATAGCAATGGGAGGTTTGAAATAGGTCTGTAATTAGCCAGGTTGTTTTTTGAGTAGTGACTTGATTTCTGCCATCTGAAACGATATGGGAACACGTAGTTCGCGCTGAGGTATGAGAGTCAATAATCAAGTCGTTCTGCATGTATAGGAGGAAGTAAACAACTGTCAAACTACTTTGATGCATACAAACTGTTCGTTCATGTTTTCTGTAGGCAGTAACTCTGACGAGTTTTAAAAATGAGGAAATAAACAGCGCCTGTAACATAACTCCGGGCCGGCCAAAGTTTAGTCGTCCGTGGTGTGTAAACTCGTTGCGAAAGCTTAGATACCCAGATTCAAACTGCATGGTGGTGATAAAGGCGCTTTTAGAGGTGAGTAGGTTATCCTCCGTGCGTGCCCCGCGGAGGTCAGTGATCTAAAGTGTCCGCTTTTGAGTCACACAGAGCCCGTGTGCGTAGGCTACAGCGACAGTGCGTTGACTGCCGCGAAACCTGAAACGGAAGGAGGGAAAGCTGATTAGGGTGAAGTCAATAGACGGTGGAAGTGTTTGTCAGTACGCGTTCTTTCAAAGCGTGGGTACTTTAACAAGTAACCCAAAACGCGAGAGGAAATAAGCTGTTTCAAGTAGCCTATGTAATCGGAAACGTCAACATAATGACAAATTAAATCTGTGCATTAGGCTGCACTGCAGAACATTTGAGTAACTATTTGTGATTTTCAGCAGCCTAATTAAGATAAAAGCATCAGGATATGCACTGGGTCAGTATTGGGCCTATACTTTCAAAACAAGAACAGCATTATTATTATTATTATTATTATTAATAATAATAATAATAATAATAATAATAATAATAATAATAATAATAATCATCATCATCATCATCATCATGAAATGTTTGCACTTGTATTTCCGTAGTCGCACTGGATAGCAGCTGCTAAATGCCAGTATTCTAATGTCATAGGCCATTAGTTTGATTATTGTCGTCTGTAATGTGATTATTAATAGTCTATCGTAGACTATTACAACAGTATTCCATATACAATTAGGTAGCAATGTAGCTGACGACTCATGCACGCATCTACCGTATCATACTTGGTTAGTTCATAAAGATTCTGGTAGGTTAAGGTCACCTGGCCCAGCGGAGTTAGCGGATCTAATGAATAATTCAGTATGAGTCGTGTTTGTGAATAAGTAACCCTGCCCCTCTAATGTTTATTGATCGAGTGTATCTGACAGCCGCGATGTTCAGTCTCGTTATGGCGTCTCACCAATCCTGAATGGGATTTTTGGTGCCCCATGCATTGGAATTTGCACGTTTCGAACGGCGGTATTCTTGTTGGATTTTTCCTAGAAAACATTTCAATGTAAATGGAGGAGGAAGATAGTCCGGCGGGGGCGGTACGGAGTACCGGTCCGGACCGAAGAAAACAAGGTGGTGTCGAAGATAGCGGGTCTTGCAATGGTGTTTCACCGGGCACAGAGCTTTACGAAACGGGATCTAATCAAGCGGCAGGTCGTAGCGACCACAACGGACCGGGCAGAAGCGGTGCAACAGGAATACGGGTTTTAAAGGTAGGCTACGTAGTTTGGCATGTCATGCCAACCTAGTTTCCGTGAGAAAAATACCATATACCGTGGACAATCGTTTTATTGTTGAACGTTGTAAATGCAGGGCCGAGGTATGCGATATTGCGAATGGCTCGATGCCTGACACTGTAAAAAATGATATCATCTGGATTTGCTTATCTGCGTTATCTCTTGTCCAGATATTGTGCATTGAGCTGTGACTAGCTAGCTGGCTAGAAAACATTGCAATAAAATGTGCTGGTCTTGCCGAATTACAAACGGTAACTGTCTTCCACTGCTTTGCATACTAATGTCTCTTGGAGCCTACGCTGGGCTCCCAGAACGATATTATACAATTTTATCATCAGTGCTAACTAGTCTAGAAATAACCCAAATAGCTATATCCAGCTAGATGGCTAACCTCTTCAGCGAAACGAATCCCGTTTAACTAGCTCGCTAATTACCTTGCAGCACTTGCGAAAGCTTGTTGCTAATGCATCGTTATTACGACATCTTCGCAATATCTTCACTCCGACTTAACTGGATGAGGAAGAAACAAGTTCAGGTTATTTTTATGGGGACATTTCTGACATTGGCGATGGAACTGTACAATTATATGAATTAGTTTGCAATTAGATGTATACGATTATGGTAGTGCGTTACAATACTGAGAAACGTGCAAGCTTCCTGAGCATTCCACCGGTTTCCCAATCATGTTCTGTTTAATGGACAGTAATTGCTCTGAGGTCTTCGCGCGCACAACAGACCGACAGTGGCCCACCGATTAACCACTTATCCCCCGGGTTGTTCGTGTACTTTACTTCCGCCATTATGTCATCGATTAACCCGTTACAACAATAATATCATGATGCAGCATTATGTAGGTTATTTCAGCTGTTCAAACATGGCTGGCCGCGCAGCCTCTCCGGTCTACGTAAGAGTTTAGTCCAGTGCAGCTGTTGCATTTTCTCGTTCTGGCGCTGCCTAATGTCGTGCTGCTGGAAAACATTCTGATAAAAGTTCAAATAATTTTTAATCAGATTGTCCTTCCTTATAATAAAGGCGAGGCACACATACATTAGCCTGGTCTGAGAGTTAGACTGTCCAGTTCTCTTGCCAAGGTGTCGGTGGATAAGGGATGTTCAGAGACATTTTGGAATTGGAATGAAACTGCACTGAATTGGTTTGTGTGTGTTTTAAAGTTCTACCGTGGACTGGATATCAGCAGGTAATTTAGCACAAAACGGCTTGTAATGCTGTATATTGCTTTAACGTCTGGTCATACGGACATCTGGGCTAAACCTTTCTTTTTTGTGCAAGTCCCAAACAATTTCACCCCGTCTCACGCTTTCTCACTGCCAGACCTGATATTGTCGCACCAGATGGACGGGCTGTCTTTGAATTCATATTTATCTGGAAGGTATCGTTGCCATGGACAACACTTAAGGCAGCCCTGCCCTCCACCACCTTCACACCTCATCACTATCGGGGGTGAATTATTGCAGCTGGAGTCTTGTTGGTTGGAGTGTGTCCAGGTGTAGGTGTGTACGTGTGTGGGGACTGGTAGGTGTGTGTTTGCGTGCGTGTATATGTACAGTATGTGTGCATGTGGGGGTAGTTAGGTGTACGTGCAGGCCGACATTCATGTGTGCATGTCTTTCTGTGTGTACGTGCGTGTGTGTGTGAGCATGTGCGTGTGTGTGTACATGTGTGTGCGTGTGTGTGCATGTGTGTGTGTGTGTGTGTGTGTGTGTGCGTGTGTGTGTGTGTGTGTGTGTGTGTGTGTGTGCTGTCAGGGCAGGGCTTCAGTCTCTGCAGGGTTGCCTCTGTGGCAGTGGAGTCCGGGACACGCATCGCTGTGGAAGGATGACTTCATCGGTCCAACGGCCTGATCCAGCCCCAGCTCTGGAACAAGGCCCACACACACACACACACACACACACTCACAGAGATTCACACACACACACACACTCACAGACATTCACACACACACACACAGACATTCACACACACACACACACACACTGACACACACACTCACAGACATTCACACACACACACACACACACATACACACATTCACACTTAACCATAAACCATGTAAACATTTGAGCCCATGTACACCACATTTTCCACTTGGTTCAGGTGGAGGCCCCAGTGCTCTGTGCTTGTTTGTCTGGGTGTCCCGACCATACTTCCTATAACCAGGTCTCATTAGAGGTGGGCAGTTTTGAAGGTAATGGATCCTACTGATTCTGAACTCCCCAGCTGTTCATGGTAGTAACAGAATTTTGTTTTGTTTGGAGGGAAAGCTGGGTTGGGGGGGGGGGGGGTGATAATATTTTTTTTAATTGTGTGTTTGCTGCTCCAAAGTCCCCTCCTGGACTCAGGGGCTTGGAGAGCAACAGTTAAAGGATTTGGGATGGTGCGTGCAAAAATGCGGTGTACTTGTGGGGGCAATGTTTATCACTGTTCGTAATCACACGTGTATTTTTTACTGATTAGGCTGAGAGTTTGAAAAGGCATTTCCCCCTCACGGGTACCGAATGCCCCTCGTCCCGTGAGCTAGCCCCCTCACAGGTACCGTTTCCCCCTGTCCTGTGAGCTAGCCCCCTCACGGGTACCGAATGCGCCTCGTCCCGCGAGCGAGCCGCGGTCGGGCCACCTCCGAATCTGACCCGGCTCTCCTACCCTCCCGCAGCGCAACATGAAGAGGAACGGGAGCCGGGGGTGCGTGACCCGGAAGTCCCGTTTCGGCTCCCGGGAGCGGGACTGGCTGAAGGGGGACAGCCAGCGGGGGTGCGTGTGCCTGCACGGGGGTCCCGCCGACCCCCAGCCCCCCTCGGCAGGACCCCCGGACCTGCGGCTGGTGCTCTGCTCCACCAGCACCACCGCCCAGGAGCTGTGTGCCCAGGGCGAGGGGCAGGGGCTGTACCTGCAGCTGCACGGAGACCTGCTCAGGTAAGCTCACCTGGATCTGACGCTCTGGACCACAGTCTCTCACACACACACACACATGCTGCCGAGCACGGTTTCTATAGTAACACCCTGGCTTGTGCTGTGTGAACATGGGAATACCTAATGGGGCTATGTAATGAGGATACGTAATGGGACTATGTAATGAGGCTATGTAATGGGACTACGTAATGAGACTGGGTAATGAGGATACATAATGTGGAGAACAGGCCAGTCAGCCCAACGTGGCTCACCATTTTGCTGGCTTGCCCCACAGACTAGTGCAGGGGTTTTCAACCATTTCTTATCCAGGGATCCCCTCTCAGGCTCAAAGGCATACAGGGGACCCACATCACTGGTTACATTTAAAAGAAAGGTTTTTTTAATATCCCAAATTTATATGTAGCTCCTGCATATCACCTCTGACCAGAGACCCCCTGCAGTACCGCCAGTGACCCCCAGTTGAAAACCCAGGGACTAGAGAGTATCCAGCACCTCGTCAGGCCCGAACCCCAAATACCCAGAGGATCTCTGTCTCTATGACCAGACCTGTCTAGCATTCGCACACTGTTACAAACTGCCATACTGTTATTTATGGTCTCTTATACATGTGTACCACACTGTGATTCACACAGGTGTGCTGTCCCTCTTTCTCTCTCACTCTCTCGCTCTCCCTCTCCCCCCCCGTCTCTCTCTATCTCTCTCTTTCTCACACACACACACACACACACCGAAAGATGCTGTGTCACTGTCTCACAATACTGTCGTTAGACAGCCCAAATTCTCTATAGGCTGTGTTCCAATGTAACAGACAACTCAGCAGCTTCCTTTGTATCGATATTCAAAGAGGGAAGCAAAGGAAAATGCATTATTTTGGTGAAATAACAAGCCAAAAGAATGAGACTCAGTTTCCCTGACTCCCCGAGTTTGAGAAGGATGATCGCTTTGCTTTGAGGCTGTATTTAGAGCAAAACATTTCAACCCTCGTTTATAGCTTGGAGGGAAACGTGGCACATGATAATTTTAAATATTTGATGCTGGGAGCTGTGTAATATTTGACTATCAGATTATTCAGAGTGCGCATCCCTAGTTCACGCGCACAAAGCATGCTTTCAGACAGGGGACATTGGATTTGGGAATGGAATTTTTAGTTTTTAAATCCGGTTTGGCGTTTTTTTTTTTTTTTTTTGCTGAATGACATCGGTTTTTGAGAATAGCTCTGCGGAAGGAGGACCGCTAACGCAGGCTATAATCAGGTCACGCCCGCGTGCACTTTCAGGACTCTCCCCCGGACGGAGCCGTGGACTCCCTTTCCGCTATTTTCGGTTGAGCTCGTCGAGCCGTGCGATGTGTTAAAATAGGCCGTGACAAAAACGTTGAAATGTACAAATAGCGGCGTTACTCGCTTCAGTATCTTGAGCTTTCCCGTCCTTCACTTGCAAAAAAAAAAAAAAACCAGGATCCACATTTCTTTTTTTAATAGAAATTCTCACCAGCAGGGAGGAGGAGTAGGATTTGACTGTATGGGATAATTACCGGAGGGGTGTTTCCTCATTATTGCTCTCATAATTGCTCTCGATTTTAAACAACCTCCTGCTCTGTCAAGGCCCCGCAGTATTGTAGGTTTGTGAATGATTGACGGGCTGTCAGTATGGCTGCTGTGTACGGTGAGGGAGCGGTTTGGCAGTTTCCTTCAACAATAATCGACCAATGGATGGCATGACCGGGGCGAACGCGCTCTGCCAGTTAACGGGAATGAGGGCGGGGCCAGCGGAAATGACCCTCCGCGGCCCCGCCCAATCACCAGACAGCAACGTGGTGCATAAACCCCCCTGAGATAAACCCCCCCTGAGGAGTCCTGTCGGAGTACGGTGGGATCCGGATGAGCGGTATGTCACAGCGCTGTCCGGTGTCAGTCTGAATGAAGTGATCGGCCAATCGCAAGCGAGCAAATGTGGCGATGCGAAAACCCACGTCATGCTGCCTGCCTCTCCGACCAAGAATTTAGTTGTTTTCTCGGGAAGCGTAAAAACCACCAATAGTTCAATAAAACACGTCTCGCAGGCTGAGGTACTGTATGTCACTCAGCTGTAGGTGCTGCTCAGTCAGCTTTATGTGGCGTCTGTCCTCTGGTCGTCAGGGTTGCGATGGCAGATTTTCTGCTGAATGCGTAACAGACTGAAAAAGTCCCAGAAGTAGAAGTTGATTTGAATTAACTGTATCATTTGCTGCCGATCTGTATCATTGATCAAGGCGCTGTGCCTGAATTAGGACAGTAAGAGTCTGGCAGTTCGGAAGGATCTTTTAAAACAAACGGCGGCTGTGCAAGTCACCTTGAATGAGGACATTCATCATAAGAATAATGATGTAGCTGAATATGGCGGCAGTAGTGTTTGGATGTGAGGAGTGGCTGGATGTCCTCCACACTGCACACACAAGTGCTCCAGTGTTTCTGCGGGAGACGACGGGCACCACAGCAGCCAGCCGGCCGGACAGCATCAGCGTGACAGTGCGGAAGCCTGTGATGCGTGTGTGTGTGTGTGTGTGTGTGTGTGTGTGTGTGTGTGTGTGTATGTGTGTGTTTGTGTGTGTGTGTGCGTGTGTATCTGAGTTTATGTCCAGTTTGGTGCCAGTGCTACAGCATTGTGAGGTGGAAATGCTGAGAGAATCCTCCCCCTTTTTTTGGGGGGGCGGGGGTTTGTGAGCAGATCTGGGGTGTCTAAGAGCATTTGGAGACCTCAACATACTTCAGTCCAGCTGCACTAAATCACACATTCCACACAGGAATGGCTTTTACACTTGCTTTGAGATTTATTGTGATAGCATGAACTGATCGGTTGTTTTATTTTTTTATTTTTTTATTTATACACCCCCGCAGTATTATCACACCTGTCCTTGAGAAAGTAGGAGAGCCCATAAACCTGAAGACGTGGGACGTCTAATTCCAAAGACATTATATTTTGGCGGTGACTAAGCAGTTTTGAAAATGACCCTCACTGACTCACTGATCGCTCCCCAAAGTCTCAGCAGTACCTTTACGTCTAAGGGGCGGTACTATAGTAGTCATAATCACAAGCGTTGGCTCTTGTTTTATTGACTTGAACACTATGTGCAGAGCCAAAGACCCACTTATTTCTTCACCAATGTCTGTTTGAATTCACACATTTGTCTGGAGGTTCCCCTGCTGGACTGTTTGTGGAGTGCGGCCCTCCAAACTGAGTCATCTCTCCAGGTGGACATGACTTGATGTGGCTCACAAACCGCAGGGTTTTCACATTTCCAGATCACTGCAAAAGTATTGAGTCTGACGGGCCTTTCCAGAGCTGTGATCTCATGCCCCTTCATTCTTGTGGTGCGTTCTGTGTTTCAGTGTCGACTCTCATCTGAAATATTGGGGCTCGTCTTGGGGGAATTGGCCCCCTTCGAGATTTCGGACACGCTGGGATAGCCATCGTTAGCTTGCGCCTGCTGAATGCTGTTAAGCTGTCGCACGCCGCTGTCAGAGCCGTGAGCTGGACGTTCCTCGTCCGTCGGGCTGAATCCAGACAGCGCGCATTTGCATGGCCGTCCTTTGGGTCTCTGTCATCTCCGAGCGATCGTGCGAAGGTTTGACAGAGGAAGCGCTTTTCGCACTTTAGCTTCTCGCGTGTAGTGGTGAGAGGTGTGAAAAGTTGTGTGATGTGACCTCCTGTGCCCTGTCCCCCCCCCGCCCCGCCCCATCCCGCAGGAGGCTGGACCCCTCGGAGCGCCCCCTCCAAATAGTGTACGACTACCTGGCGGCCATGGGGTACGAGGACCCCCTGCGGATCCAGAGGGAGGCGGCCAACTCGGACCTCAGCTGCATGATTCGCTTCTACAGCGGTGAGTGCCCGGCCTACGGCCTCTCCCGTCCTCCTCCCGTCTGGGCCTGCGGATGACGGGACGCTCCCCTGCTGATCACCCCCATCCTGCACCCCCCCCCCCCCCCCTCCTCCCCACTCCTCCCAGGCCTGTCCCAGGTGGTGGTGCCTGTGAGGTTTTGGTGCTGTGCTGTTGCCATGGATTCAGGCCTGTCTGTGGAGTTGAGTGGCGTGTGGCCCACGGGTGTAGTTTCAGACCACACCTGATGGCGGGAGGAATTAGCCGTTGCTCCGTTCACTGATGAGCGGCTCCATATCTCCTCCTATTCTGCTTCACTCCGCTTCCTACTCCGGCTTGCGCTTCAGTGAAATACCATCTGTGAGATTAGAATATTTTTTGCTTTCCACCTGTATATATAAAGGCCCGTTGGGCTGCCGGATGGAATGACGTCGTGTTTCTGAGTTTCCGCGGAACCTGCTGGCATTGGCCATGCTGAGATCCATCTTCACTCCTTTCCCGCCATTAAGCTTTTCCGCCGCGGACCGTAATGGAATGTGCCTGCCAGAGATCTCCGAGCGGGTTTGCGTGATGAATCAACCTTTAAAAAAAAAAAAAAAAAGCCCTCTGCCCCTTTCTCTACATTAATACCTCTCTACCTGCTTGCCTGGGTCCAGCATGGGGATGAGTGGGAGAGGTTGGAAAGAACAAACTCTTTTTTTTTAAGAAGACGTTCGCCTGCACGGGTGCGGGCTGGGCGCAGTTTCAGGGGGTCGCTGACGCGGCCTGACTGCAGCTGTGGGGCGAAACTGTAGCTGCTGCCGTCGGGCGTCATCTCTTGGAAACGGCGGCGGTTGCTAATCGCAGAAAAGAATCACCAGGCGGTCCAGCGCGGTTGGCGGTCTGAAGATAACCGTGTAGCCATGTGTGACAGGAAGTGGTTGCGGCGTCTCCAGGATGTAGCACTGCAGCGAAGGCCTGTGTGCGGTCGGGGGGGGGGGCGGGGGTGATGATGACTCATTGGTTGAGCCGCCCTCGCTGCGTTTCCAGGTAACCCCCCCACCCCCCCCCAAACTCAGAGGACCCCAGATGCAGCCGAAAGCCCCGTTCCTCAGGGCCGGGCTCCGTCCCGCCATCCCTCCCCCCTCCTCCTTCAGGCAGCGCTACCACGGGCAGCCTGCGGGGGGCGCTGTCAGGGCTGTGAGATCTCGCGTCTCTGCGAGGTGCGGTGCAAGGCTCACTGTAGATGTGAGTCGCTGTCTCATCGCGTGGTGGTCAGCTTCCTGCCACCAAGGGAAGTGGGGGGGGGGGGGGGGGGCGACTGGGGGCCGCTGCCGTTGCCAGGGGTTACCTCATTAGCACTCCTGGCCAGTGACCTGCGTACCTGTGTGATAACCCTCGCTCCTGTTCCGAACAACGTAGGCTGGAGGGCTGGAGGGTCTCTCCGTGATGCATTGTGGGACATTTGTATTCCAAATGCTTCTCAAACAACGTTTATTTTACCGTCTGCTTTTTACTCTCTGGGCTCATATTCATTATCTGTCTTTTGCAAAATGAATAAAAGTGTTAATTAAAAAAAATAATAATAAAAAAAAACATTTTCTGTGCTTCTCCAGGAATTCTGAAAATCATGCCTTTTGAAAATATTTTATCGCAATGTTTAAAAAAATATTGTTGCGGATAGTGGTTGTGAGCTGGGGTCACCTTACTGGGTTTGGTCATGTGACTGCGCTCTGGACTGAATTACTATTTGCTGGTCACACTTCCACTACCCCTCCCCCCAAACCCCCAACTCACTGCAATATCACAGGTCCATTTGGTGGGAACTATCATAAAAAAAAAACTTTTTGTACACAATGTACAGCTATTACAGAAAGCAATATTGCCCAAGGCATCTATTTTCTACCTCCACAAATATCCACCCACCACCCTCTACACCCACACCTCCCACCATCGCACGTATACACACAACCCTACCCCCACCGCAGATATACACCCCCCCCCCCCACACCCACTCCTTCCACCTCCACACATATCCACCCACCCCATATATATATCCGTGTGTGTGTGTGTGTGTGTGCGTGTGTGTGCGCGTGCGTGCGCGTGCGCGTGTGCTTGTGTATTGTGGGACTGAGGAAATATAAATACTCACGGTAGCTTCGGCGCTAATGAGTTATCGATCGGCCTGGGGCCTGCGTGTCAGAAAAGAAAATGAGAAGTGAAGAGGGGGCCCTGACCGGCTCCGGCGCGGGCCGGGAGCGCCTCGTCTTCGCCTCGCCTCGCTGAGCGACGGCCTCGTTGGGCCACGGGGGCGTGGCGGCGGGCGTCTGTTATGGACTGGAGTTAGCGGTAAAGCGGCGGTCGGGCGGTTGGGCGGTTGGGCGGTGTCTTGCGGCCCTTCCTCAGCTCTCTGTACCGTCTCTCGCTCTCTCTCTGGGAAGCTGCTGAAGGCCGTCGTGAGTGCGCCCCGGATCATTCCGCGCGGGACGATGCCGCGTACCGCCGCGGGGTTCGGTGGGGGGGACGGGGAGGGGGGGCGGGGGTCTGATGCTAACGGGCGGGCCGCTGAAGAGGCCTCCGCTCGCTCAGGTTTTGACGGCCTGGTGCGGCCCAGGATCAGGCCCTGTGGCTACATAGCTGCCGCTTTGCGTTACAGGCTGTTTGTTTGTGCTGTTTCAGGGGCACCAGTCCTTTGCAGAATTTCTCAAACTGCTCGAAAAATGACAGAAGAAACGCCTTCAGGAGGGACTGTCTGTGACACGGCGACCCCTGTCTGCTTTGATCTGACACCACATTCACATTTTTAATTCTAAAGTGAACGTGAACTCTCGAGCTTGTTTTTAATATTCCGAGTTCATTACTTATTGTTTTAAAAAAAAAATATTTCCGAGAATAGCCTGCCCTCATGTAGCCTAGCCACGTCTCCAAGCTTTAAATCCGAGGGCCTCTATTTTTGTGTTGTGGTCCGGTACGTCAGTTGTCTTTCTTTAGCAGTTGGACCCAACAGTATCCTGACTGCTGTACTGTACAGTATTCATTAGTGTGAAGCCACAGGAAACCTTTGCCTGATGTAGCTGTTTGAACAGTAGTGAGATGTAGCGATTGGGACATGAGGTTTGTCGCTGCCAATTCCACAAGTCCAGATCCTTAGGATCTCAGGACCTCAGAGCTTTTCAAACCCGAATGGCGATTAGTCAATATCCATCTGAAAGCGTGCATCTGAATAATGTGGTAAACACAAGCTATGAAAGTATGGGTATCGGGTGTCGTCTTGGCGCGTAAAAACCTCTAATAGATGTAATGGCTGTGAGACATCTGGTTTCTCTTCCTCTCTGATTTAACGCGGCGTACTGAAAGCTCTGGGTATTGCACTGGCGTTTGAAGTTTCCTGTGCCTGCGCTCATGAGAACTAGCTTCGCCGTTTCACGTTGAGCACAAAAAGCGAAATCCCCTCTCGCGTACGTCTGTCATTATTTCTGCTATTAATCTGTCGGGTGACTTTAACGCTCTGGCCGATGCACCTAGATCCACCGGGGGTAGGGGGGGGGTGGGGTTGGGGGTGTGTGATTTATTGGCCATCGCCCAGCGCTCTTTGAACTTTGATGCGGTTTTGTGTCGTTTTTTTAATGGTTTTATCACGTTATCAGAAGGGAGTGGCCTCTTTTAAAATGCGTAGGCCGCATAGTTTGGCGGTCAGAGATCGAGCATTCATTGTCAACTGACAGCTGGGCGGGCGTACGGGGGGGGGCTGGCGGGATTTCACTTATGACCTCACGGGGGCGGGGGGCGGCAGGGGGCGGGGCCAGAAAGACTCTGTCTCTGGCCTGTCATCTTCTTTCCTGTGAGTGGCTGCCCTATAAACACTCCCCAGGAGGGAAGTGTGCCCCCTAGAGGTCTGGAAAAGAATGGATGGGGGTGTGGCTCGCTCGAGATGGTGACGTGAGCAGCAGTGACTTCTCGCCTGGCGTCTGATCAGTTGATCTCCTCCAATAAATGCTGTAACTGCTTTGCGCTGCACTGCTCTTTTGATTGGCCCCGTTGTGCAATACTCAGAGTTCACAATTTACGATCAACTGTTTGCTGAGCAATTACGTCATACGCATATGAACACACACACACACACACACACACACACACACACGCAAGCTAGTGCAATCTCTAGCATTTTTACTGCTGGATTTAAACGCCATTGTTTTTTTGTTTTGTAATTTTTTGGAGGCTTTTTCCAGCTTTATTGGACAGTACAGTGCAGAGGGACAGGAAGAATGGGGAGTGAGTGAGTGAGAGAGAGAGACATGCAACTAAAGGTCGCACGGCCGCATTCAAACCGCCAACGTCGCAGCTCACAGTGAGCATGTGTACAGTGCTCAACAGGCTACGCCACGAGTCACACCATTATAAGGCAAAGCCTTGGTCCAGATGCTGCATGAGGACACTGTAAACAAGGATATGTACCCGTGACCCACTGGAGACAGTTAGGCACTTTGCTAATTGTTCACCATTGTTGCTTTTCTTGTCTCTTGTTCTGACCTAGTTTTTTAAAATTATTTTTTTGTGTGTTTTTGAGTCTCCCTCCTGGACTGGCACATTTTTCTGAAAGTCAATTTCCGTTCGTTCCTGAAATGGAAGCCGTGCTCAGTGAAAATTTAATAAGATGGATTTTCTCATATTGGAAATTAGGGACTGAAAGGGCTTGTGCAGTTGACATTTTTAATATGTTTATTATTAGACGAGTGACTTGCCGTTCTGCAGGCCACTGCAGTCCTTTGTTTTGGATCCCCCCCCACCAGCACCCCCCGCGGGGGTCACCTAATCTGCTTTACGATCCGACGGCGGATCAGACGAGCGTTATTCATCAGAGTTCCCCGCCGAAAAGAATGCGGTCATTATTCTACCCTGCCGGAGGCGGCCCGGTCTGAAGAAAAGTTTCCGACGGGACGGCGAGCCGAGTAGCGCTGCGTGGCGGACGAGGCCGAAGATCTCGTGATCCGGTCGAAACGTCTTTCCACCGATGTGATTGGCGATTGGCCTAAAGCAACCGTGAGCCTTTTTGACGGAACAGGGGCGACATAGCTCAGGAGGTAAGAGCGGTTGTCTAGCAGTCGGAGGGTTGCCAGTTCGATCCCCCCACCCTGGGCATGTCGAAGTGTCCTAACCCCTAACCCCTAATTGCTCTGGTGAATGAGAGGCATCAATTGTAAAGCGCTTTGGATAAAAGCGCTATATAAATGCAGTCCAACAGCATTAATTCATTACATTGCTGCCGTTTAGCAGGCGATCTTTTCAACGTATGGTATTTTTATACAGGTGTAGCACCTATTTATACGGCTGGATACTGAGGAAATTCAGGTTAAGGGCCTTGCTCAAGGGTGCAAGGCAGTGTCTTTGCACCCTCCTTGCTTCGTGAACTCTCAATCACGGTTGATGGCACCACAGTGACTGCCTCTCACTCTGCAAAGAGCCTGGGGGTGGTCCTGGATGACCAGCTGGACCTCAAGGAGCACATCAAGGCAACATCACGGTCCTGCAGATTCCTCCTATACAACATCAGGAGGATTCGACCATACCTACCGACGCACTCCACCCAGCTGCTCGTCCAGGCTACGGTGACCTCTCGCCTTGATTACTGCAACTCTCTCCTTGCAAACCTGCCAGCTTGTGCCATACAGCCACTACAGATGATTCAGAATGCCGCTGCCCGACTCATCTACAACCTTCCCAGATTCTCCCATGTCACTCCTCTGCTGCGATCACTTCACTGGCTACCGGTCGCTGCCAGGATCCGATTCAAAGCCCTGACCCTTGCCTACACTGCCGCCAACAGGACAGCCCCCATCTACTTGCAGGACATGACTCAATTCTATGTGCCTGCTCGACCACTCCGCTCTGCGGCAGCAGGGCGTCTTGCAACCCCTCCCACCCGCCCAAAGGGATCACAGAGCTTCTCCACCCTAGCTCCCCAGTGGTGGAACGAACTCCCCGTCCCTCTCCGAACCTCCCCCTCACTATCCATCTTCCGCCGTGGCCTGAAGACTCATCTCTTCAGACTATACCTAGAATAACCACCACCACACTGTATATATATAAAAAAATAAAAATAAAAAAACTTGTTACATGTTGCCCCTTCCCTGCACTTCTTGGTAAATTGTATTCGTCCTAATACTGTAGCTTACTCTTCTGCCTAGTTTGGCTTTGCAGATGTTAGACCAGGATAGTGTTCTTTGTTCTCGGCTAGAAATAGCTTTACAAAATAAGTAATTGTACCTTACTGAACCCGTGTTCAGCAGTTGTCTGCTATCATGAAAATGCACTTTTTGTACGTCTCTTTGGATAAAAACGTCTGCTAAATGAATGAATGTAATGTAATGTGTCCTAGTTGGGAGTTGAGCCTGCAACCTTTCTGTTGTAAGCCCGGTTCCCTAACCGCTGTGCCGCACTGCTGGCCCTGGGAGGGGGAAAAGCAGAGGCGGTGTGCGGGAGGGCAGTGGGACCCTGGTCCCTCCCCCAGTAAGATTTCGGCAGGAGGGTGAGTAAGATGGGTAGAGGGTCTTAGGGGATGAGGTGCCTGGGCCCCAGACTGTCCCTGAGGAACCCGCCATACCGCCATGCCCCCATGCTGTCACACCTGGAAGATAGAGCCCTTTCCCAGGCTAGTGTGTGTGTGTGTGTGTGTGTGTGTGTTTGTGTGTGTGTGTGCGTGTGCGTGCATGCGCTTAGAATGGATATGGATGTACGCTCTAAGACAAAAAGTGTGAGTGTGTGAGTGTGTGTGTGTGTGTGTGTGTGAGTGGTTATATGAATATACACTGTTAGACAGGATGTGTGTGAGTGAGTGTGAGTGAGTGTGTGTGTGTGCGCATGCGTACATGTGTATGAGTGCTTGTTTTGCGTGTTTGTGTACACGTGCGTGGCTCTGGCTCAGGTCATGAGCAAAAGTGCATTTGTACAGTACACGTTCCAGGCATGTGTGCGGAATACTGAGACCTCTGTGATCGCTGCATCGGGTCTGGATGAGGCTGATTAGGGGGCGGGGTTTGAGGCTCATTTGGCGGTGGGGTGGATGACGCCTCACAGTGTGTGTGCGTGGGCCCGCGCTGGAGCAGAGGCGGGCATAAAGAGGCCGATTAGATCATCCATAGTCATCCATTGATCTGTGTTCATTAGGCTCACAATGCACTGCATGTCCTTCACGCGGTAATGCTATTGTGTCTGCATCTCAGGTTGGACTGAGGAACACTGCAGAGCCACATGCTGGAGATTCTGTTTCCATACCTCCCTGTGACACTTCGGCCTAATTTCTGCCTGCCCCACAACTCCGTACAGCTGTAACCTGGGTGATTATAGGACTCTGGCGTCAGAACACATCCTTCATCATCTGTTCACGCCATCTGATTGGTTCTTATGCCTGTCTGTCAAATCTATAAGGAAGATGGTTGGACTCCTCAGCCGTGCTTTTTGAAACTTTTAAAATTTTGTGGCATTCCCATTTGAAGTCTCTTGAGATTATTGTTCAGGTCTTCCTCAGCCTGAGAGAACCCAGAAATAATGAAACTGCAGTTATTTTACTTGTTTAATCATTTAACTGTCATTTCTTTACGACAGTCCAATGGCCTAGTCTGTTTGCATCATGGTTTTAAAGTCATAAAGTATAAAGTTTATTTAAAGTAACTTTACCCATAAAGTTTGAGCCATAAAGTCTGACTAACATTGAGCAGTTTGGCCTTGCTTACCGGATTGCACATGTCCATGTGTCGTTATTGCTTTAAAGTGTGGAATGGATGTCTGTGTCAGTGACACGGTCACATTCATCACACTGCCTGTCATAAGGGTCTTTTAAGGGGGATCTGAAGGGCTGGATCCCGCGGCCATTTTGTTTCCGGTTTCTCCGCAGTAGTGTAGTCGCCGAAGTGCGCAGGAGGTGCTAATAGGGCCGTTTGTGCTTTATCGGGCCTTCGGGGGAGATTCCTAGTTTGGAAATGATTGTTCACATCCTTTTGAGATGGCAGATGTGATTTTAGAGGCTCTTAAAGGGGGAGACTCAATTTCCCAGCAGTGGCGGACGGAGGGGGGGGGGGGGGGGGATAATCTAGTTTAAGAAGGTTAGATGGGAAGTGGCTTATAAATTAGCCGTTGCTCCTGAGCGGACCGTCCTGGGGTTTTTGACTCGACCTGTAAAGCTGCTCGTGCAGCGGGACCGCCGGGGTCGATGAGCGCTCGGTTTGAACAGTTTTTATGGTCGTTTCCGACCTTTCCTCCCATAATTCCCTTCTGATATGCATGAGGAAATTATTGCTGAATCAGACTTCGCCCTCCGCACTTCGGCTTGCACTTGGGCATTTCCATAGGGCGCTGCTGTGACGTGCAGGCTACGTTTCGTAAAGTTTTTGTTTGTGAAGCGATGTTTTGGTCGCAGGTGTCGTTTCTTTTTAAATACAGCAGTCGGTCGGTTTGTGACAATGCGTTTTTTTTTTTTTGGCTTGATTGTTGCCTGCGCCCAAATAGAAACTCCTGGTCACCCCGTGTCGATCGGGAGAGGGTGGAGGCTGATGGTGTCTGTCACCCCACTCTTTCTGCCCCACGACGCAGCAGGGAGGTCCCCACTGCACAGGCGCAGAGTCCAGACGTCCTGGGGAGGTCCCTACAAGGTTATCGATGAGCGGCAGACCAAATAAAGGACCAGACTAAATAAGGATCACTGCGTGTCTGGAGTCAGCAGTTTGCAGGCGGAGGCGAGAGCTCCCTTGGGGTCTGTTAAAATGGTGTGTGTGTGTGTGTGTGTGTGTGTGTGTGTGTGTGTGTGCAGGTGGGCGCGTGTGTGTCCCTTGCAGCACCAGGGGGGTTGGAAGCTGGACGATTCTGCCCCTCGTACAGTCTTCTGTCCCTGGAACCTTTTCCTTACCAGCCTTCCAGACTCACACAGAGCAGCTGCCAGTCAGCAGGATTACGTTCAAAAAGATGCGTTTATCGCTTTGCACAAAATATAAAATGTCTTTATTTTAACTGTGTGAGTGTCGATAAGATGTAAGAGAATGAAAGTATGGCCTGTGGTGCCTGTGTGGTTATTTGGGCAGGGACGTAGCGCATGCTGGTACCCCGTCGCAGGGCTCTGGTCTGGGCTGGCGTTTGAAGTGTCCTTCGGCCTCAGTGGATCCTGGGACAGGGCGCTCTGACATA